>NC_040028.1:16486222-16596219 GCF_000972845.2 Larimichthys crocea
CAGCGGATTCCTGATGAGACGTTTTTTCCTCCTCTGAGTCGGGCGATCAACAGCTGGATCCTCTTTCTTTGATGTTCTGGAGACAATGCACTACGTGGACTGACAGGAGGAGCCTGCCTTTGTTCTGTTCCCATCTGAAACACGAAAAAAAGAAATAAATAAAAAAAGCAAAACCTTTAAGAGATTAAACCACACAGAGAAAATGTGAGTCAAAGAGGATGTAATGTTTATAACAATTACTACTGAAACAATACATGGATTAAGGAATCAGTTGATAGGACAGATTATTTTATTTTTATTATTTAACTATTACATTCAAAGTTTAATTATTATTTAAACTAATTTAAATATTTATTTTTAAACCAAAAATGACAGAGGTTGTTGCTCAACACAAAACAAGTCTTTGAAGGATGTCAACCTTAGTTTTGGAAAAGTTTCACTATATTTTAACATATGATGAATAAAAAAATTCATTCATTAAAGAGAAGATAATCAACAGATTTCAATCACTATAAGGTTGATCTGAAAAGAAGCATACAGGTTTAGCCGATTAGCTGACAACTCATTTTCTTAATGAACAATAATGTACCTTACCTTTTTTTCCCTCAAACCATGTATCTCTTTCTTAACGTAAACTGGAAAGAGTGACAGTGACAACCAGCAAGATTTCATTTAGGTTCTCTATGCTGTTATAAGTAACATCATCCTCAGAAAAAAAAGGTAGGATCTAATAAATAATACTTTTCACAAAACTCACCTCGCGGATATGACTTCATCAACATTTTGGCTATTTCCATCACCCAGAGTCGTTACATCTAAACCTGAAAACAGGTTTAATTGATAATTAATAAAATTGAGTAAAGACAGAGAGACAGACGTAAACACTTCAGCAGCCATTACCTGTGTGAGGTGGTTGACTTGCTGCTGGTGTAAGAAGAAGCTTCTTTCTTCAACCTGAGCAGTCGTGTTATGATCGTCTGAAACTTCTGAAACAGATTGAACACAAAAACATTATGTAACTCACTCAGTGATGTAAATTAACATGGTTCATGGTTCAGTCCTCATCCATACTGCAGTTGTTAATTTGGTGACGACTAAGTTATGAACAACAGAACAAGGTATATCAGTTCAGCTCTTTGAACCGAGGGGGGCAATATGTTGGAGAGAATGAAATAGTTAATCGATTGACAAAACAAAAAACCACACAATTGTTAGTTGGAGCCCTACATGTCAGACTGGACAGTAAAGGAATAAGATATCATACTTTTGTTTTGACTCCTCATCTCCCTTTACTGCAAAACATGCTGGAGGGCAGAAAAAAGAAAAGAACTACACATTTTAGTTTCATTACATTGTGAAGATTGGAGTCAATAATGGTAAAAGTTAAGGTTGTTATTTTTTCAACTGTACCTTTACGTTTCCTGTAGCTATATGCTATACCCAAAACCAACACCACGAAAATGATATGAAAAGGGACGGCTAGGCCGACAGCCAATTGTACAGATGAACTTCGTCTGCACAGAAACACAAAAATCAAACTCAGACAACTTCTTATTACATTAAATTCATTTTAAAGGATGTATTGATGCTATGAATTCATTTATTACAGCAGAAAAGAACAGGTATATTTTTAATAATATCCTACGTAAGTGTGTGTGGTCATGACATACATACAGTACATTTGCTTGAAATCTTACCGGGTAGCAATCCTTTGCAGTAAATGTAGTTGTTTCCACTACTCTTGGGGTGCTCACATTAAATGTATTCATGGCCATCATGTTCATCCCCCAGAGATATTGTTAACTGGGGCCAGGCCTGACATTTCCATGTGATCCCCACTCAAACTTCAATAAGGATTGAGTTTGACTGTGTTTGTAATCTGCAGAGCATTCCAGCGTTCCAGATTTGTTAGAGCTGCTGTCATCGTCATCTTACAGGATTGGGGCTTGGGAACCTGTCTTATGAGAACGATGAACAAGTGAAAACAAATGTATATACAATGTACAGTCCCAGTCAAAGGTTTGGACATACCTTCTCATTTTATGGCTATATTTATATTTTATTTTATATCAAAGAAAAAATGTTGTATAAGCAAAATGTGTTATTTGTGTAAATATGTGTATTTAGATTCTTCAAAGTAGCCAACTTCTATGCACGCACTCTGCATTTTAGATTGAGTCCTCAGGGTTTGTACAATGTAGGAAGTAATAAAACAAAGGCCATGGAATGAGAAGGTGTGTTCACACTTTGACTTTTTAATATTTGTACAGCAAAGTCCTTCTCTGTCCTCCACCCTGCCTGACTGATTACAGCTCTAACCTGCTCCCATTCTGTTGTGCTATGAAATAAATTGTACTGACTTGAATAATACCAAACTTACATTTATACACAACATTTTCAACATGACACAGGGTATAAATCACACAAAGTGCTGTTATTGTTGTTACAGTATGGCTAAGCTGCCTAAAAACTTACGGGAAAAGGAATAGACATAAACAAAGGACTGACCCTATTGATAGGACATGACTTAATGTCACCATCCTAACTTTTACTGCAAAATAAGAAAGTTGCAGTTACACTGTATGTAAAAAACTTAAAGGCCATGTTGTCACCAAAGTCACAAAGGGCTTTTTTTGATACAAGCAAGTCAAACCAACTATTGATGTAATTTAATCGCGACTGACTAGATAAGAGATAAGACCACTGCTGACTTTGTAACTCTTGGTCACCTCCACTACACTGTTGGGTGCGGCAGCAATCCAGGATAAATGTTTCACAGACAGTGATTAGAGGTCAATGTGTGAATGCTCTGCGAGCTTAACACTGACGCTACAAATCTCACTACGGAGGTCAAATTGTTTAACTGTGTCTGTATAATATAACATATTCATATAGCTATAGCTTGAACACAGACAACTCTTAAACACACAAGATATGGGTACATTTGGTACACTTACAGTACTTCACTTACGTGTATGTGAGGAAACTATCACTCATATAAAGTGAGTGAAAGCAGAAAAGTGCAAAATGTTACTATGATACTGATGCTGGGTTACAGTGAGTACAGAAAGAAGAGAGAGAATAGACGCTGCTTCTTTTTCTCTTGCCACAGTATTGTAGATCACAGTTTACTCAGCTGGATAAACTTTGCAGTGCATGTATTACCCACAAGCAATTGTCTGCATTATCATCAGAAAAAAGGTTCTGTCGTGCATATCGTAGAGAACATATTACTGAGGACAAATGTCTGTGATAAGCCAATATATGCATATACATCATCACCAGAACCCACTTCCATCCACCACCATCACTCCTGTCCTGCACACCGCTCCACGCTCCGGTCAAATCCTGCTAAACTACAAAATCCTTCTGCTCACATTCAAAGCCGTCCATAACCTCGCACCCACCGTATCTCTCGGTCTCAGAGCTTTCAGCCGCTCTGCTCCCCCCAGATCTGCGTAAGTTTTACCCCCCGTCATAAGGAACATCAACTCACTCTCACAATTTAAGTCTGCCACCTGTTTTAAAATAGCCTTTTCCATCTGCATTCATGGCATTGCGCCTGTTTTAACCTGTTTTTATGTTGATGTCTTCGTATTCTTTACTTTTATGGTTCTTTTTGTTTGTTTCTGTTATTGCTGTCTCCTTTCATTATGTAAGGTGTCCTTGGTGACAGAAAGGCGGCTATGAATAAAATGTATTATTATATATTGATCGGGCCTCGCTGAATGCATGGTGGACACTGTTGGGTCTCTGTAACTATAAATTATAAAGAGTACAGTTGACCCGCTCTGTAGGAAAGTGTCCATGAGATAACTTTTTTTTTTGCTATAACAACTAAAAAAACTAACTGTACCTATGACCACCAATGGCTTAGATGACCGGTGAAGCTGTTGTTATGTTTGCTGCCCAATTCATAGATTTCCGCAGTCTTCACAATCTGGGTGGTGATTCAATTCTGGCAGTGTGCCCGTAAAGAGTGATCCTGTTGTCAAAATGTGCCGTAAACTTGGTTCCTCATTTGCCTTATGAAACTCTACCACTTTGTGTTGCCATTATAGGTTTTTTTCCACAGGTGTCTCCCAGGTTTGTCCAGGTGATAGGCTGGATCCAAGCTTGATGCTCATGCCCCTTCAGTCCGATATAGAGACTTCCATCAACTGAAACATAAAACAGAGAGTTCAGAAACTGTTTATAGGTTTATTATGACAGCTCAAATAATCCAACTGTTCAGTGTTCGCTAATGTTGTCATTTGTAGACTGTAGTTTAAAACGGTTTTTAACCTATCCTCGGAAATAACAATTTGAAGAGATCACAGGTTTTTTTTCTTCATGAACTCTGTACCGTATTTTTATGTTATTATTGAGATTTTTTTTTTTGATTTTCTGAGAAAATAATCAGCCAGCATGAATCAGTCATAAATAACTGTTAGATAAGACGGGGGAATGTGAGTTTGAGCCAACAACTGCTGGTCAAACAGAAACAGATAGAGTATGCAACTATAAAACAAACACGTTGGTGGTCTATAAATCCCATTAAGTGGTTTATCATTGAAGACTGTGATGGTGTACTATGTACAGTAGTTTATGACAAGTTGGACAACAAAAACTAAATGAACTGCAACCGGTTCAGAAGATTTAGGTGAACTGATCTCTCCATATTCTTTAAAACATTTGCGTTCATTATCACGTTTCATTAAGCTGTATATTAATAAATGATTAATAAACACTTGATCATATAGATACCAATTTATTGACGATTACACAAGGAAAGCGCTCAATGCTCGCTGTCTGTCTGCATATGGGCAGAACCAACACACCCCAGGGCGGCCAGCTGTAACAGTTTGGCAGTATGTTCATCTGTGTGACAAACTTGTTACAATCATTAAAAAGATGAAGACCGATGTAAGCTTGTAACGCTAATTAACGTGTTATTAAAATCACTCGCTCGAGTCTCATAGGTGCCGAAAACCAAATCAATTACTATCTTCATCAAGAGAGAGAGTGTGCAACTTTGCACTACTTTTTAGTAGATCCTTAACTCGTCCATGACGGTGAAAAGTCGGTCATTTTAGAGCCAACATGAACGATAATAATAGCACAAGCACCATTCAAACTCACCCGGCAGAAGATACAAGACGAAACCAGCCAGAATATACCGATGCTTCCATGTCAGGTGTCTGAGTCAGATGGACAAAGCCGCCGAATTTCCAAGGCAAAATCTACAGGTGCTGTATGTCTCATTCATTGTCAGGTCTGCATACACCAAGTCTCCGTCTAACAATTCACACACGCGTTAAAATCTGGTCGCTGACTCTGGCAGAGTTTTCAGGAAGACAGACTCCAGGGTGAACAGTTATTATCCCAGGAAAATCCTGCAGGTGCATTCCGGTCCGGCCTCCAATAAGATTCTATAAATGTATCTCTCTTCATCATGCTGCTCCATCAGCTGTTGCAGGAATCTCGGCAAAGTCCAGTAACTGCACAGTTTTAATGACAATTAATTAAGGGACGAAGCATTTTGTCTTTTAGTACATACATGCTCACATTTTCCCAACTTAATATATGAATAAATCGCATTAACTGTAGTAAAAACCACACAGTGTTAGATAATACTTGAGGTGACACCAGACATCTTTCCACCATAAACTTGTTTGATTTCACGCATTATTTATTACTTTACTTTACTGCACACCCTCACGTCAGTGCGTGTTTTATTTGAAAATATACCGGAAGCTTTTTTTTAATCCCCTCCCCTTTCCTTGACAGGTGCTTCCGCAGAACTTCAGCAGATGCATGCTGCGTTACGAGCACTCACCTCGTTATTATTACTATTTTCTCTACTTTACATGCCAAGTTGAGTATCACAGTACATAATCAAATTTCCTCCCTGATAAGGCTCCTCCTGTAATAAATCCGAGTTTACGGGCGTTCGCATTCGCAGGTTCTGAAAGCATGCCTGCAATAAATTATTTCGGTGCTATTTTGAGATTACTGCTAAAACAGCCTGATGCTGCATTTTATTTTTGTTTTAATTAGAAAGAACAAAAATAAGAAGAAACTAACCTGCTCAGATAGTGTTGCTTCGTAATTAAAACATGTCAGAAGAGCAACACAGGAGAACAGTTGGAACAAAACCAAAACAGTTGGAAATGAACAGACACATATGAGAAATGCTACCCTGAGCGTAAACATTTTCAAGGTCAGTGAATACAGAAACAAGTGCTAAAGTGCACAACAACAGTACAGATACAAAAAATTACCTGACGAAACAAAGTCTGCGATACATCTTCACCAACGGTAACGATGGTTACTTTTACAACTCACTGATTCCAAAAAGGTTGGCACTGTAAATACAAACACAATATGACATAGACGGTATATTTAATATTTCGAAATTAGATGACCAAAGACTACTGTTATGTGTACAAATTGTAATGTAAACTCATATGATTGCCTGCAGCACAATCCAAAAGGCTTGGGGGACAGAGCACAGGAGACTCAGGTTTGTATATTCTGACATAACTACGATCTAACATGCCCGATATTTTAAAGTACCTTTATCACACAGGGAATATACTACATTTTATATTTTAACTCTGAAGCATTTTGCTTCAATACTTTCCTAGCCCCCCAAAAATAAAGTCAATCATGACTAGGTAAATATGAGATATTTCTGTTGTATTGGGGGTTTCTATATGTAAAGTAACTTACAGATTGAAATTCATCAGCGCTGCGTTAGTGCTGTTCATTGTGTTTAAATTAATCAATAGTAAGTCAATGTAACATATGTAGTGTCTATAGCTTGATTTGTTTTAGTGTACGATGAAGTAAGATGTACATTAATGTAAAGATGCCAAACTCATTACATGAAGAATATAAACATTACTTTATATTACAATTATTGGTATTAAGCTAAGCAGTTAAAAGTATGGACCAGAGAAAGGTACAAAAGCATGAATGAATAAACTTTTACTTCTGGTCCCATTGTCATTTCAGGTGGATGTCAATCTCTCTGATACTTATCTATTAGCATCCTGTTATACCTTTTATATAAAGTACTTTATTAAAATAAGGAACTTCTAGCTTCAGTCTACCTCAACACAGCAAATAGTTGTCTGCATACTATAAAATATGTAACTTTGATTTTTATTCTGCTTCCTTCTTTAGTCCTTTATCTTTTGCTTGTATTTATGAAATACCATCCTCACTAAGGCTCTCACTTTCTTCTGTTTGGCGCCCACTGCGCATTTCATCTTCATCCTCACTAGACTCAACTGAGTCCTGTGTGTTCTTGAACTTTTTCTCTGATCTGTGGGTTTTGTGTGGGAGTGTCTGGAGACTCTTGCAACGTATTGGGTTGCTCGTTGTTCTGGTTTGTTTGTATAGGGCTGTGAGGCGCGGGAAGTGTCTCCCTACATCAGCTGGTTCCTTTTCAGGTGTAGAAAGAGGTTTGGCTCTATGTCCACATTTGGAGAGTTTTGGGTTTATGGCGAAAGTGCCTTTGCAGGAAAGACTATCTGAAGGAACATTGCTTCCCCATCCTGCTCTGCCTCCTTTAACTCTGAAAATAAAGAAAAGAGAAAAGGAAGGAGAGACTGCATTAAAATAAAGCAATAAGTCAATAAAATATAGCTCCCCAGTGTGAAATTTTCATAATTAAATTAATAATGAGTCAGTACAATACTTAAAATAAAACAATCTGTGTCTTCAATCTCTGTCTTAGTAGAGAAAGGTCCCTTTTCACAAAAATTTTTGATCAAACCTCCTGTTCATTGAGTCGACATGACCTGAAAGAATGACAGTGACAACCAGCACAACATAATTTAAGCACTTCTTATACTAGAGTAAAACTAACATCTGTGTTCGTGTAACGTTTATAGCATCTTCTCATCATAACACGACAGACACATAATAATATCAATAATAAAACATAATAATAAACAGAAGGCGTAATACTCAGCGGTTATGCTCGGGCTTCCTCCTACAGTCATGCATGTTAATTGGTGACTCTAAATTGCCTGTAGGTGTGAGAGGTTGTTTGTCTGTGTCAGCCCTGTGATTAGCTGACCAATCATAAAGGTAGGCGCTTATGGAAATATGCACTATTCATCAGTATCATTATTACAGAACTGTATTTAGAAGATAGATGATGATAAAACAGAAAGACAGTTTTCTATTTGACCCATCTTTCTCTATAGAGATCTTCTCCCTTGCAGCTTACCCCTTATGAACAGATGCATTTATTTACTCAGTCATAGCCAATAAGCTCAGTCTGACATGGAAATCTGAAAGAAGCGCATGCTTTCATCATGTCCACTGAGTGGCACTGTTGCACCATCGTTTTGTTTTACAGCACTTTCCATCCAGACTCTAAAGGAGCACAAACTTATTTCCTGTCTCACTGTTTGCCGAAATAGGTCAGACTTAGACCCAAGCTGTTACCTAGCAACGCGATTCAACCAGAGACCCTTTATCTCAAGTTTGATTTTTTTATTTATTTATTTATTTTGGGTTGGATTATGGAAAATTGTAAATTAACAATGGAGTTCTGGAAAAATAAATAAATAAATAAAAACCACACATGTTTTATTCTGTAATTAAAAGTAAATTAAAAGGTGCTAGGTGTAGACACGGAGCCGTGAAGATGCTGAGAGAGCGCATCACCTGCCTGCAGCAGAAAGACGCTGTGGTATCACAGCAGATTATTTCAGGAAGCCTATGGTCAAGTCAAAATGAGAGCACACATGATGCACATGAGAACTAACGAGGACAAAGATTTTTCCGACCACGGTTGTATAACCTAAAATCATATCAGATGTAGTTATTAGGTCAAAACAAAAACCATTGTGCAGGGTCATGTTATTTATTCCTCCCAGAAGTCCACCACAAACCACTTTTACACATTTACATATATTAAAAAACATGTTAGAGCAGATCTAGTACAGTTTGCTGACTGTGTGTGTGTGTGTGGGTGTGTGTGTGTGTGTAGTATGCAGGAAATATGTCAGACTTCCTCTTGGTGTACCTACAGGAAGCATTAGCCACTTCAATATCACTGTAAGAGCACAGAGAGTCCCACACAGTGAGGCTGACTGAGGACTTGGTCACAACCGGTACGCACACCGTGTCACTTCTGAAGCTGGTTCAGGATGAGCTGCTCCCTGCAATCCTTGAGGAGGGCCAATTTGCTCCTCTGTCTGGGCCTATTTCTGCACTGTGGTAAGTGGTGGGCTACATTTCATTTCCAGCAGTTGGAATTGGATTCTGCTGAGTGATCATGCTGAGAGAAAATGTGGTATTAGCTGTTCATTTTGTAAAATATATACAGTATATATACCTTGTTAAAAAATAAAAAAGAACAGAAGAGGAACATTCATTTTCATTCATCTGTCATTATGTCCATCTTGAATATACTGCTTAATTAATAACAGGAGATATTAATAATAACTACAAATACGTCTGAATTTGATCTGATTCTTTTAAAATGTGCTCTAAGCTCTTGGTAACTTTTTTTGCATTCAGTAAAAACCTTAAATGAATGATTTATATATTGATAATTATCATATTAATCTCTCCTTCTTGCAGTTTAATTTGATATATGCAAACAAAAAATGCAAAGATTAAATACTGCAACAGTACATCACCCTTTCCACTATTCACAGGCACCTGTCCTCATATATTCATATGTTTTTGTGTTTATTGCAATGTGCATAGTAAAGGCAATAGAGTTTTGCTTTATATACTGAAGCAAATGTTAGACCCTGCAGTCTTGCACCCTTCTAAAACACGACTTCAACATCCGTGTCTTGTCTGTGCTTCCCTCAGCAGAAGCCAGAGTGCACACTGAAGTACAGGCGGGGCCTCTTTATCGTGTGGTGGACTCTCTGCTCTCCATCACCTGCAATGTGAGCGGCTTCACCGACGCCGATGCTGAAAAAGAATTTGAATTCCGTCTCAAGAAGCCCGGAACGTCATTAGAGATCAACGTCATCAGCACACATAAACAAGACTTTAGCTATTCGATGTTTTCAAGCCGTGTGAGGAGCAAGGAAGTCACTTTGACACACGTGTCTCCAAACTCGGTCGTCTTTAAGATAGAAAGGCTGCTGAAAGGCGATGAGGGGGAATATGACTGTACTGCAGTTAACATAGAAGAGGATTATAATGGAATCTACAGTGTTCAGACAACTGTGAATGGTAATTGATTAATTGAAGTAATTGAAGACATTTCAGTCTAACTGCGTTGTTGTATTCTAAGGTGACTAAAATGTGTCTTTTTCTGATGTGATGCCTTAGTGATTGACAACTCCCTGAGTGTTTCATCACCTGCCACCACCTCACTGAGCTATAATGAGGGTGACGCTCTCACTTTAACATGCCAAGCCTCCAGCAACACCGTCCAGCACACCCATCTGTCTCTTTCCTGGTACCTCCATAAAGACGGCGAGGCCGAGGCTCAGCCTATCATTTCTCTGAACAGAGATTTCACGCTGAGCCCCGGCCAGGGATTCGAAGGCCGTTACCAAGCCGGACTCATAAGGTTAGATAAAGTGGGAGAGGCCACGTACAAACTGAAGATGGCTCAACTGGAGCTGTCAGACCAAGGCAGGATCTACTGCCAGGCTCAGGAGTGGATCCAAGATCCCGACCGCTCCTGGTACTCTATCGTACAGAAGAAGGCAGCAGAAACTACCGTGACTGTTAAAGCCAGAGGTTAGACGCATCATCATGAGTTGACACATGCATCTTTTCTCTTCCTGTCATTGTCGCTTCATGGCAAGATGTGCGTGTGTGTGGTTATCTCACTGTGCTTATTTTTTGCCCTAAGCAGAGGTGGTGCCAGACACGTCGTCTCTGCTGGTGAGAATCTCAGCACAGCAGACAACCCTGCAGGAGGGGCAAGAGCTGTCGCTATCCTGCACAGTAGACACACAGAACCTGGAGGAAAAGTTCTTCTCTGTAGCCTGGTTTAGGGAAAGTATTAAGATGGCTGAGATTGGCCCTACAGGCATTTTGTCTGTGGGGCCCAGCTATAGCGAGCGATCGAAAGAAGGAGAGCTCAGGGCAGCCCGAACAGGGGCCAGAGATTACCATCTCAAATTGCAGCCTATCAGAACCGAGGACCAAGGACAGTATTTCTGCAGAGCATGGCCTTCTGATAGAGGCCAGGATGGTGCATTTACCCAGAGAGCAGCCCAAGACTCCAGCCCCCAACTAATCAGCATCTCGGCCACAGGTCAGCCCAAACCGACTGCAACACACACAAACACCCTGGCTTTAAGTTTTATCTCCTTTAAAGGAAGCTTCTAAATATTGATTGCAAAAGAGATATATTATTTGTAATGACGCATGAATTCATATTTTTTATTGTTATCCTCACACCATCTGTCTGTTTTCATCATCTTGTCTCGTCACAGAAAGCGGCCTCTCGCTCTCAATGCAAAGCAGCGTGAGTGTCAACAAAGGTGACAGCCTGCGTCTCGCCTGTACGGTGCAAGGGGTCAAAGGTCTGCTCTCCGTCACCTGGCAACACAAAGCATCCTCCACAGCAACGGCCGCGTTCACCAGAGTCATCAGCCTGAGTCAGGAGGGCGTCATGGAGAAAGCGGAGGAGTTCATGAGTCGCAAAATAAGAGCAACGCGCCCGGCAGCCGACAGCTTCACCCTGGAGTTTGATGAGGTCACGCTGGCTGATTCAGGAGTCTACCAGTGTACTGTGTCTGAATGGAAAACGGATAAGACCAAGACCAACAGCCAGTCACAGACTGCCACTGTGACAGTGGATCCTACAGGTAGGACATGTCACCGTCTGTCTGTGTGGCTCAAATTATGCACGACAAACTTACATATTGACACAACAGGTTCCTCTTTTCTCTTATCATATCATATTAAATCATATATCAGGGTTTCTTCCCCCCTGCTTGTATAAGAAAAGCTGAGCCCCACAACAACCTGCACACACACACACACACACACCTAAAGAATAATATGTCAGGTTATGATTGATGTTTTGGTTTGTTTGTTTCTCTGTTAGCCAGCTTTGTGCCACAAATGGCACATTCAGGCCAAGACCTGTCCTGTCCTTCAGCGAAAGTTAAAGTAACTCTCTCGATATAGCCACAGTTTCATATTTGATGCTGCAGAGTCACACGCACCTTCACGTTTCTCAGACATGTCACGTCATTCATATGACAGTGATGTTTTGACAACAGGAAAAACAAAGACGAGCTACCCAGCTGACCTGAGAGAGTGCAGGTCACTGAGTGGCTTCCTATTTTTGAGTGAGGACACAATAAAGTATGTTTTCAAATTGTTTTGGATACCGGCTTCTGTACAGCTTATCTAGTACATGGATTATAATATGATTTAGCAAATATTTGGTGTAAATCTAATTTGTACAGAGTATATTCATGATCCACAGAGGGTGAACCCTTTCCAGTTCCAGCACTGCACGGCCACCTCAGGTCAAAGTTTGTATTCAAGACATTTCAAACCCGATAGGCAGGTCACCATGACGTTTCCACACAATCATGCTCCAGGGAGGAAAATTGGAAAAAGTTTGCACTTTGAGCTCGAGTAGAAAATAGCATAATCTTCAGGATGGTTTTCTTTTTAAATTCAATATTTTTTGTGTTGAAGGGTGTGATAAATATTTCAAGGTTCACTTCTAGGGCTTTAGACTTGAAGTTCTGTTAACATGCGTTCGTTGAAACAACACAAACTATAGACTTTGGAGTGCCTCGCTGCATATTTATATTTGCATGAGGATAAACTGATTTTCTGAAGTGTTAAATGTGTTTTATGTGAAAACAAATATATTGATATAGAAATGCTATATATTACAGCACCATATATATGTGACATTTAATGCATGAAGAAAACTTTTCTTGTTAATAGAAAAAAAGGAAATGGTTGAGAACTGACGTGCAAGACAATTTTTCACACAGTTACACACATCCTTTTTTTGTTTTTTTTTAACACTTGTGGTTGCATGACGATTGTTTTGCTCTCCAACTTCTCTATTTTGCAATTGATCTTTCAGATAAGTTCGTGAAAGTATCTCTTGTAAGTCGCAAGAGTGCAGTGGCTCTAGGAGAAAGTGTGGAGTTGATGTGCCGGGTCAAAGGTCCACGTGTACCGATAACACTGACTTGGAGCCTGCAGCGCGACTCCTCGTCCAACCCAGATACCATCCTGACGCTGTACTCCAATGGTGGCATCAGCTGGTTCGGAGACGAAAGTACCTACCAGCTGAGAGTCGAGAACAAAAACAATGAAGTTGTTCACTATCTTCTTATCAATGGGGCGAGTCAAAGGGAGTCGGGAAGCTACCAGTGTAGTGTGTCTGTGTTCCGGGAGAATGTATACAAGAAACTGCCTCCATCCAACCAACTGGCTTTGAGTGTGCAGAACCCAGGTACTGCTGAGATTTCTAAGGCTGCATGCCATTTCTGGAGCTTCAGATGAAATCTGCATTTCATCTTCTCACCACATACACCTGAATTTTGTCTCCTTCTCCTAGTGAGCAAGCTCGCTGTGACCACCGCACTCTCCTTGACTAGTGATGTCAACACCGACGTAGAAATAAAATGCTCAGTCATCACAGAAACCTCTCCGTCTTCCCGCTATGCCGTCACCTGGCTGCTCCAGGAAGGGGCAGAAAATAAGACCATCATAAGCTCGGACCGGGATGCCCTTATAACATTCGGACCCCAGGTAGAGCAGAGCCTCAGACAGCGAATCAGCATGAGGCGCGCTAAGGGTCCCAGCTTTGAGCTGACTATTCGGCGAGCTGAGGTCTCAGACAAAGGTTCATACATATGTCAGGTGGTGGAGTGGATACAAGCTCCTCGTGGTGAATGGTATCAGCTCTCGCAGGTGTTCAGAACTACAAAGATAACAGTTACTGAGCCCGGTAAGTTTGCTGACTGCATCCTTATAAACTGTCAACCATAAAAACATGGCTTTTTGTTGATTTTTGTCAGAAATTTGAGCAATTTGAGTTCTCAATTGACTGTTTTCTTCATTCTGCACTCTCTTACCTTCATTTAGCTTCATGAATGTGGCTGTCTGTTTGCATGGGTGTGGACTAGTCTGAAGTTCTGAGAAATCCCCACCACATATGACCTCGCTTTGTCTCCTTCTTCTAGTGAGTAAGCTCGCTGTGACCTCCACCCCCACCCTGACAAGTGATATCAACACCGACGTCGAAATAAAATGCTCTGTTACCTCAGAAACCCCTGCGTCTTCTCGCTATGCCGTCACCTGGCTGCTCCAGCAAGGGGCAGAAAATAAGACCATCATAAGCTCGGACCGGGATGCCCTTATAACATTCGGACCCCAGGTAGAGCAGAGCCTCAGACAGCGAATCAGCATGAAGCGCACTAAGGGTCCCAGCTTTGAGCTGACTATTCGACAAACTCAGATCTCCGACAAAGGCTCATACATTTGCGAGGTGGTGGAGTGGCTACAAGATCCTCGTGGTGAATGGTATCAGCTCTCACAGGTGTCCGAAACTACAGAAATAATTCTTATTGAACCTGGTATGTTTGTGTTTCTTTAATTAGCCCTAAAAACTCTCCAGATTTTATGAAGCACTTAATGTCATCAACATGTAGACTCTAACATTTTAAACCCCCCGCAGAAAAATCTATTTTCTCAGCAAGCTTCTTATTATAAGCGACGAGGCCGTGCATGAACACGTTATTTTCTGCAGAAGTTCAAACAGTTTTGCATATTTCAAATGAGAGCTTTCCATATTTTGTCCTTTCCCTTTCTCGCTCATTTTAAGTAGCTCAGTTGGGAAAATGTGATGTCATGTAAGCAACATTTGAATCCAAATGTGTCCACGGTTTTTCAGCACTGTCAATTAATTCTAATCAAACCACAACCACACAGTCCTGAAAAAGCAATTTAGCTGAGTTTTAGAGGAGAAAACTCTCACTCGAACTCTCTCCCTAAGGTTTTACTGGGACCGCATTCACAAAGGCCCTTATCTTACCACGAGGAGTCCGCCTAAATGCCACTAAACATTCCGAGCTAAGAGTTTCGTCTTAAGACCAATTGAGAAAAGTGCTGAGAGCGACTTTTAGTGAAGAACTGAGAGCACTCCTAAACTACTGTAAAAGAGAAAGATTGCTATTGCTATGAATGACATCATGTTTCATGAATGTACCTACGTGCTTTGTCTACGGTGATTGGTCGACAGGTGATCAGTCTGTGTTAGTGAAAGTGAAATGAAATGTTCATCAATACAAGAATCCTCTGTAGTGTTAGTATTTCCCCTGAACTTTGATTATTGCTTATTTCATCATGCGTAGATAAGAACATTCAATATTTGAACGTTTTCAGGAGATTGAAACTACGTTCTCAAAAAACTTATTTTTCTTTTCTCTGCCCACTCTCTTTCTCCAGCCAATGACCTTAGACTAGAAAAGATAGAGCAGAGGCTGACTACCTCGGAGGGAAACGAGGTGGAGGTCACGTGTAACATCATCTCAGGTGCAACCAGTCCTTCCTTTTTCTACAAAGTCTCTTGGTTCTACACCGGGCCCGGTTCTTCTGTCACAAATACGCTAGTGGAGCTCGATCACACAGGTCTGCTGAGTTACCTGGAGAGCGAGGGGCTCAGAGGCCTGCAGCGGCGGCTTCGTCTCTCAAGACCCACCCAGAACAGTTTCTACTTGGGGATTCAGAGGGCACATGAAGAGGATAGCGGGACCTACAAGTGCCGGGTTGAACAATACCAGCTGGATCGTGATGGTCAATGGCAACAAAGGGCTTCAGAAGACGGTGGCCCCACCACGCTGACTGTAAATCTTGCAGGTATGATCACATCTTTTAGATTGTGTGATGAATTATGGGCGTCCAGGGGTATAGTTTGACATTTTCGGAGATATATTTTCACCTCCTAACTTAACCTAAGAGTTAAACAAGAGGACTCTTGCATGGTACTTGTGAAGGTAACCCAGTTTTTGCACACTTAATTGGGATGCTTAATGGAACGGAGGCATTGTTAATGTTATTATTTGCACATGTGCTTCTCCTGCTTTGACGGGTCAAAATGTCTGCCATGAAGACGGCCCATTAACACTTGTCTTGTTTGTTTAATATTGTTAAGCTGGGCTAACCAGCTGCTCGCAGTTGGCTTACATTTACAGTGCAGACATGACACGGTATCAATCCTGTCTTTAAACTCGCTGAAAGAAAATGTACTTCCAAAAATATTTGTAGTTTTCTCTTGACACTTGCCACAAATTGTTACCCGTCATCATCATGTGATGACATGTATGTTTATCTGCATGCAGCTCTGTGCTTTCAACCGCAGACACAAACAGCCTCAGCAGACTAACCACTTCCCCAATGGTGCCTGCCGTAGTTAGTTCTCGCAGTGGTGTTGACTGTTTTATGCATTTTGCTGTCTCTACTTTGTTACATGCATCTGTCCTATGCGTTCAGCGCTTTCAGTATTGATTCTGTCCGTTTCTGCCTTTTGCAATAGGTGTACTAGGAATTTCAAATAACAACGATTGGTTCGGCTTGTTAAATCAAAGATGAATAAAAACACCTGTGTGCTTTTTCACAGGAAAAAACCTGTCCGTTTTAAAGGAAGCAAAGGAGTTGAATAGGAGCACGTCCCAGGATTTCACAATCCCGTGTCATATCACCAAACAATCCAGCAATGAATCCGAGTTCCAGGTCACGTGGTTTTGGCAGAAAGAGACGGGAAATAAACAAAGTCCCATATTCACAGCTTATCGAAACTCCACCCTAGAAGACAAGTCTGGGAATGCTGTTCAGCTAAGATTTAGCCATGCTTTGCCAAACCAGTTCAGCCTTATGGTCATAAAGCCAAATCCTGAACACAGAGGCCTGTATTACTGCGAGGTCGAAGAGTGGCTCCAATCTCTGTCCCATGGGTGGAGGAAGGTTGCAGTGGAAACATCAGGAAATTTGACTGTTCACGTCTACGCAGAAGGTAAACACTTGAATCTTGATGGGATTGCAGAAGGGATTGAAATGTGTGTATGTGGACACAGGTAACAAGTTTCTTTGTGTCTTCTCCTTTGCAGGACGCGCTAACGCCCACTCTGAGCCACCATGCAGGTCGGGTATGTGGATCGGGATTTTCGTAGCTTTTGTCATCTGCACTATAGTGGCCGTAGCCATGGTGGTGGTGAAGATATTTCACAATAAAGGAAAGAAGTCGGAACCATCTCTGTGGGCAGAACAGCCTTTGAACCCCAAACCCAGTGCAGAGGACTAAATCTCATATAGCAAAAGAAAAGAGTATTTTTTTATGCGCTGTTAATATATGCAATCATTTTTTATAATGAAAAAGATTCCACTGTACATATTTTTCTATTCATTTTTATTCAAAGTTCAATAACTTCAATGAATCTGTTGATAATGTTCCATAAAATAATTGTTTCAATGTTTTACTGCGCAGCTGGGAATAATTTTTGCCTTTAGGAATTAATGAAGTTCATTAAACCTTTAAAATTAAACAGGCACTTTTCATTTTTACGGCTAAAACGTCTTTGCATAATCACCCAGCTTCTTTCCGCCTTCAATGGACAGTTAAGCCAGGCAGCGGATCGACTTTGTGACTCTCCACCTACAAAGCAAAACACACTCACTGACAGATTCCTTTTTATGTAGCAACATGGCAGCTTGATACCAGAGTATATCTTTAAAAAGGCATAGCATGTCTCTGTGCTCCGGGGGGGGACAGCTAAGCACGAAATGTGGTTAAGATTTGAAACTTTTTCTCTATAAGTAACACAACTATGAATCAGCCAGGAAGTGATCTGTGGTTCTGCAAGAGAACAGGATGACTGTGTGGTCTGCGAATCTGTTGAAATGTGAAATGTGACGTGCATTTGAACAGACGGAGACAGTCTGTAAGAGGTTACAACAGTGCAACGGAAGCAGCCACAATCAGTCACCACTTATTATTACTAAGCCTGTAACTTGTAAAATCAGCCGAGTAAGTCTTTTAATTCCAGACAGACAGTCGGTTAAACCCACCTACGGGAGAAAGAAGTTAAAATAGAGTACAGGCTCAGTAAAGCATTTCCAAATGTCTGATGATGTCTATGGGATGTACACTTAAGGAAATCATTGACTGTAAAGTAAATTTGCAACCAATCTCACGTGTTCACATCTAAAATTGGGACACCGTGCATTAAAAAAAACATGAATGTGACTGATGTGAGTATAAACGCCTTCAAAGTAATGGCACAGGTCGTGCTGTACCTGTGTAGCACATGTTTATCCTGAATCTCTGCCCTAAGAGTTGTTTTTTTGAACACATGCTCCTACTCAACACATTCGGATGCTGGAGAATAATCAAGTGGAACCTTGAGGGGGAAAAAAAGAATGTAATGCCTCTCCGTCCCTCTCTCCCTCTCTCCCTGCATCAGTCCTATCAATGTTTAACACCCCATCTGTGTAAGAGACAAGAATAGAATCCATTTCTTGCTTTCACTTTTGAGGAAACAAGCCTCAGACACCAGATTACTCCCGTACAGAGAAAGGCACTTGTCCGATGAGTGTACACCAGTCATGTACGACTTGAGGTAAAACTAACAGCAGCTTTTCCAAAAAGCTGTTAGAGGCTAAAAGTACACAGACAAACAATGCCTGTAGTCCTCTCAGCCCCTGAGAGAGGATGTAGCACTGTCTTTGGTCTTGAATTATACCAGCAATTCACAGTCTGGTGGACTGGCTCCCTCATACACCCCCTCCCCTCTTAACTTTACTGTAATTCCACTCCCTTGTGTTTCCATGGCAATGGCTGTCAGAGCAAACAAAGAAACATTGAATTTGGGAGGCAAATCAATGCTTGTGTCTATGCACCAAAGACTAGATGTAACAGGGACAAACTAGCGTGAACAACGGAAGCCATGCCCGAGCTCCCTCGTCTTCGCCTGTCTCTTTGTCGTTAATTAAGTCTAAACATTAACATATTAAGAAGTCATATCATCGGTTTTTGTTTTGACATTGGAAGGAGTGCATCAAGATATTTTGGTTCCCAGTTTGCCAGCATGTAGCTGGATGCTGTGAGCTGGTTATCTCTACCGCTATGATCTCATTCCAGATCTGATCTGGCCACAGCTTGATGCTCTGTCCTTCATGTGCCGTCACAGGACTAGAATTATGGAAACCATGTAGCCCATTGTCCCATAACATTGTGCACTGCAGGAATGTGGATATTATTAATGACACAAAACGAAAGTTACTTATCTGAAAGCGAAACAACCAACCGAGCCGTCTTTCAGGTTTATCGGCACACCTCGATGGCACCCTGCCATCATAAATGTTATTAGTTTCACCTGTGTGTTGTTGATGCTTTTACTTTCCCTCTTGTGTGACCATAAAGTTTTTGAAAATGATTTTAGTAAAATGTCTGGAGGACTATCGGATGAACTTCAGTAAAAGTAGGTGCAGATATGGATGATGCACAGAAAAACGGCTTTGCTGATCCCCTGACTTCTCCTCCGTCACATAGCTTATGAAATATCTCCACATTTATGATAAGACTGATCCCCTGAAATCAACACAGAAGCAAAGGAAGATCTAGCACTTTTGTAATTCCCTGACATTTCCTCTAGTGCCACCATGAGGTTGAGTGTCTTGTCACGGACTTAAATTCTTCATTTATTGGATCGTTTGTCAAGAACTTGTAGTGCAGACGTTCGTGCCCCACCTCAGAATGAATCGCAATAACTTCGGCGATCCCTTGACTTTATATCTGGCGCCGACATCACGGTTCAAACTCCTCATTCCTCCTACCTGCAAGAATAAACGCTCCTATCAGCAAAATGCATGACAAATATTAGCATTGGATGTTAAACATGGTAGCCTAAACATTATATCTGCAAGAAAACCTGCAACATTTAGCAGCTGGTTTAGACTTTTTATGTTACGAGAAGTCAAAATGTCCCCAGGGGGAAAGGTCTCTTGTGGTCTGATATGCATCTACTATGCATGCCACCTTCCTCAAAAGGAGCAAAGACTACCCATATATTTGGTATTGTGTGCATCTACAGTAACTGTGCCCCCTCTCTCTCTTTCTCTGTCTCTGTCTGCCTCACACACACACACCCACACACCTACACACACACACACACACACACCTACACACACACACAAAACATAGCACAAGTGATCAAAGTTAGCTCTAAACCTCCTGAACAAGAGGATAATGTGTCCTGGCAGAGGTAGTGGTGACACAAGGGGGGGAAGACACTCAAACTGCCATCTGCACAAATTACGTAACGGCTCTCCTGAAATCTGAAAGTCTTCTCTGAAGCACTTTTTGCCTCCTCTCACCTCAGCTCACCGAAACTCTGGTTATACCCTTAACTCCTCTCGACTCCCTCATGGCTCCCTTCCCTTTCCCTTTGATAATCCCTTTTCTCACAAGGAGAAGACGCAGGGTCCTGACAGAGCAGCTTTCTGTTCCTCACCAAACCATAACCTACATGCTTTTACTCTCTCTCTCTCTCTCTGTGTCTCTACACATCAGTCTTATCATCTGTCAGCACTAGAGGGAGCTATTGTTAGCCCAAAGGACATGAGACTTGGAGTAGTCAACAGGTTAAACAGAGAAAAGGTTGAGTCAGAGCTTGTCATGGCAGCGCCCAATATGAGAATTTAACACTTACAAACTTGTGCCTCTGCCTTCACTTGCTGATATGAACTCTCTGGATGCCCCGAGCCCTGGTGAGTGTGTTGTCTTTTATCGAGGATAGAGGAGGGAGGAAAAAAAAAAAGCCAACAAAGTTGGACAGATACAGGTGGAGAGGCTGGAAATCAACATGATGCCTCAGAGGTGTGAAGGCGACACCTCAGACTACACACTGTCACCAGGAATAGCAGCATTTTGAGAAGAGTCACAGCAAACTCAGCATGAATGACAGCCCCGGTGTCTCTTTACGCAAACACGAAGGGAGAATTACCTCATTTATCCAACCACACACACACACACACACACACATATATCCACACACAAACTGTACACAACTCTCTAAACTGTTAAGAGCTGTCTGCCTTTTCTTGTCGAGGCCTGACTGTTATCCCCAGAGACAGCGCCGGCTGGTAGAAGGAGTTGGAGTCCAAAATAAAAACAGCTTAAATGGTGCAATATGAAGTAATAGCCTGTTCTGCTCCCTGTCAAGGGAGCTCTCATGAAACTCAGAGCTCCCATTTTTTATTTTTTTCTCCCCCTTTCATAGCTGTAACTCTCACATGCTGGAACTACATGGATGAACGCCCCTCCAAAGCTGCCTCATCTGCGTGTCTCCTCTTACGATAATGTAACTCACCAACATGCATGTGTCTTTCTTTTCATGTTTTGCTGTCTGTCTACATGATGTGCATTACGCCGTCGCAGCCAGCTTTCATCTTATGTGCCACATTACTGTGCATCTCCCCTGACAGAAGGCAGACACACACACACAGACACAAAAAAAAGAAGGAGGAGGATGATGACAGAGTCAGATTTTATTATAACAACACCATGAAGCGTGCATTGATTCATGTGTCAGAATGAAATCAATCTTGCTTTTGTTTGTTTGCTTTAAAATCTATATATATATTGTGCTGATAGGCATAAAACAATGAATCTTGACTGAGCGTTCCTCCACTGTCATTCCTTCTCACCCTGTTCTCCACAGACCACTCCATTTAACCAGACCGCAAAGACATTTTGCATCTCGCTGGCAAAGCAAAAAAAAGATATTCCATTTTGGGATTACACTCAACATGGAGCTGATAAAATGAACAAACACGCTGCTGATGATTCTTTATAGGACTTCAGGGGCTTTCGCTACGTGACTACTCTTTTCCCGTGGTGCGAGCCTTGCAGCCACTCTCGTGCTGGAATCATTCACAAATTGTCTGTTACTAAATCATTGGGAATTCATATCAAACATATTCCAGTGACAGCAACATGTGCCAAATGCGAATAACTGAGGGCATACACAACTAATGCCGTGGGAGTTGCCGTGCATCTATTTGGCTCGCGGGTTGTCGTGCTGGCAGGGCCGATCTGAGTCGAGCATCACCAAGGAGACAAAAGTAACACAGAGTCTGAGAGAGTCAGCTGCAGCAGGGATTAGTTTGATTAATTTAGCACAACTGTGATTACTGACTGAGGATGCTGACGTGAGAGAAATGGGAAAACAACGGTTAATCGGCTTCAACGTTTGCCTGTGTACAGTTTGACGTTATCTGATTTTGATAGTGACAGAGCTGCTGCTGCAGAGAAGAGGCCTCTTAGCTGAGGAAAATGTCAGCTGCTTCCAAAACATCCGTTCATCGGTATCTCAGAGCACCGGCGACAAATATAGCTCTGCGGCTATCAGGCGACTCTATCAGCAGAGACCACGCGAGATGCTAAATCAGCCAATATATCAGCCCGTGGCACTGAAGGCTTTCTCCTCACACCCAGTGCCCATCAGGGTCTCGGATCCAAAATGTTTTCCTGGAGGGCAGAGAGGGGAGAAATGTCACGGTCAGTCTGACTTTAACAAATGAGAATCAATGGAATGAGACCAAGTCTGAGATTGTTGCCACAATTTTGCTGTCAGCTACTGGGAAAGATTCGGCATAAACCCCGTGTAGTGTCTGTCTTTGCATCTTTCTCCACACTTTATATGCAAACTGTCCTCTCTGCCTGATGTTGCTTTCATATAATTATCTCCTATGCCACTGATCTGATCTCTGTTTTACCTTTTTTTAGCAATCAGAAATTCTTTTTCTTCCGATTAGTTTCTTCCATTATATACACCTACATCACATTTAAGAGGTATATAGTCTTTTTTTCTAATGCCATAGCCTTCAAATTGTCATGGAAACACCATAATAGGAGCAACCTGAAATTAAAACGTCGACTTTCACTTGTTTGCTGCTTTAAGCCGCTCTATTCCAGCCTGCTGCATGCCAAGATAACGCGGGCAAATCAGAAAAATCAGTATGAAAAAAAAACAAGTACGACTCAAATCTGACAGATCCGTCAGACAAACAAGAGGCGATCTGATTAGTATTTGCTGTTTTCTTTAATTTAGTTCTGCACATTTGACTAGCCAACAGGACACCAGCATCCCCGACTGGGCTGAGATAATTGTGTGTTCACGGGCACAAATGTTTTAGTTCCTCCGCACCAGCGTGTGAGCATCAGACTGTTCCTCTGTGCTGTCTGAGCAATATATATTCACGCCATAACGGCAGTTTTGACGGCCGACTAAGATGAGCTGTGCCAGTGAGCTGATGTCTTCATTAGCAGTGGTTTAGATGCTGTCACCACCCCACCCCACCCCCCTCCCTCCTCTTCCTCAGTCACCAGCAACGATGCTCTGCTGCGCCCATCAGCTCCCATCAGCCTCTCTCTGCATGGGAGGCGCTCCCCCCCAACTGCTGTCGCACTAACTCATGTTGCTAATTAGCTGACAAACACTGTACACTTCGACCAAGGGCCTGGCGCATTTACAGCACTTATGTTTGTGTACATTTGCAACCACACACACACACACACACACACAGACACTTGCACTTCTTTATGATACATATGCACAGCTGCAAGCAAAAGAGGAACACACTCTTACATGAGGCAAATAAATGAATAAAAATTCAATATTTTTTACACAATATAATCATGTTTTACCCGATGAGAGCACACACTCGACATTCAGCATGCATTCTTTTACATTTCCAAATATTTCCCTTCCTTCTTATGACAGTAAATGTACACTGTGATGTTTAACGTGTACGTGATCATTCCAACTAGATGATCACGACCATCCCCCCCTTTTAAATCACCTTGTGGCTACCATGGTAACCACCTCCTTGAGAGTATTAACAGTGAAACTGGGAAAAGAGAAAAACTTTTCATAATTGTATATGAACCAGTTATGACTGACATTAATTGGTATTGATATTTTCTGTCCATCAAGGCGCGCTGGTCAAGTCAGGTAAGTATATGGAGGAATATTAAGTTAAATGACTTTAAGTCTATGTCTGTCAGTGTGTCTTTCTCCCTCTCTGTCTCACACACACACACACACATTCACTCACTCGTGCTGTTTCTCTGTTTCCGAGCAGCTGGTTGATGTGACACAGAGGAGACCGAGACTGTCACACATCATCAGGGTCTTACAGTGTGACACAAAAGGCCTCGAGGGCACAGAAATGGTCTGGTCCATGTCTACGCCTGTAGGTATATCTTCTTCTTTTTTTTCTAGTCCACAGCTGAGGCTGGCTCCAAGTTATAACAGAGGTAATGAGAAGTCCCATGATACTTTAATGCAGCGTTTTCTTTTATTCATCATGTGCCAATCTCTGCCTAATTACATACAGTAAGGATTCAGCCATCTCCGAAGCTGCTCGTTTTTTTTTTTTTTTTTAGTTCATGATGGATTTTCAGCCTTGAATTAGGCAGGCAGGAGGATATTATGCCACTTTTTTGTGGTTTTAGCTGCATGCAGTTCACTGTGAATCGTAAATCAGTCCTTCCTCTGTTTATCTTGCTCTCTAGTCAAAAAGAAAAACCCGCGCTGATTGAAATAGGGCGGAAAAATTGCAGGTGAGATGAGAAGTTTGCGCCTCTGCTCACGCTGCAATCACAGATGTAAAACCGTGATTTTCTTTCTTTCTTTCTTTCTTTTTTCCTTCGGGGTGTGGCTAAGAGCCTTCACACCCAACCCGTGAGCATTTCAGCTGCAGCCTTCAGATGATTTTGGTTTAATTCAAGGTCACCTGAAGAAGAATTCATAATAATAACAGACATTCTTCACATTTGATAATCTGTTTACTGGAGAAATAGCCGAACATGAAAGGCAAACCTCAGGCAGGAGATTCATTCTGTGTGAAAGCGTGGCAGCTTTTGTGAGTTTTAGATCCTGGTTTACGGTCACTTAACAGCAGACGCTGTCCTTTCTAATAAACTGTTGTCTATGGTATATACGGCAATATATATTGCTATACAATTATAATACACAGAGTCAACATTAGGCCCTTAAAATCTGCACTGGTAGTTGTCTTAAAACAAGCAGCTGAGGGCTGAGATACAGGTTTTTACCACAACAGAACTTACAACTCTTTCATCCTGAGAGTCTCTGTGCCACAGCAGGCCCATTAGGCTTCATGATGCAGTGTGCAGTAATTGGTATTTCTGTTGGTAAGCAGCTTCTTTATCCTGGAGCTGAGCCTCACGCTGTGCCGGAGACTGATATCAGAGCTGCAGAAGAAACATATGACTGAACCTGTTCAGTGAGCACACATCACTTAGATAAACACCTCCGAGGATGAGCAAACACTTCTACCAGCACAATTCAATCATACGTTTTGTCGGCAGTGATTTGGTGCTCGCTCCGCGTCCTGCTATGATGTAGACATGCATCCTTTTCAACTTGTACATGATAGGCACGAAGCGATCCCTCCCCCCCTGAAGGATAATTGCAGTTAAATACCCAGAGAATGCTAAAATAAGGTGACCCCCCCAACGCAGCTAAAGAGAAGTTCATAAAATAACTTTATGTTCTGTGTCATCAAAAATTGGCGGTTTTCGTTTACACAAAACGGCAAGAGGGCGGTTGCCCTCTTTGATGTGGTAATAAGCTGTTTTGATTTCTGTGTGTCAAGCATGTTTTAACGGTGAGAGGCATTCCCAACAGCTACTACTTCAAAATCAATTAAAATGCTTTTTTCCTAACAGCCCTGCCTGGTTCAAGGAGAGGAAAACTAATCCCAACCCTCCCCATCCCATCCCCTCTCAAACATACGCTCTCGGTCATTTGGAGAATATGGACCAAGAAGTGGAGTGAAGATATGAAGTCCTGAGGAGTTAGAGTACGTCCTGGATTTGGATAGCTTAGCTGTTCGTGTGCTGCCCACAGGACATATACAGCGTCTTTTCTTTTTCATTGCAGATGTTTACGTTGAACTAACTCATGAGTGTATTTTAATGTTGAGAAATGATCGCCTGTACAGTGGCTTTGTTGTCGCCACAGTATAGGCACAGTAGGTCAATGTGATTTTATGAACATAATAAGCTTTAATCCACTCTTGATTGTTCCGAATCACGATGCAGCTAATGCTCGGCCATGCAATCCGTCAACGACAATAAATGCCCTCAGCTTCCTGTAGCATTTTACAAGTGCATGCATATTATCCCCTGGAATGTTGAATATGCTTAAACTAATATCATATAATTCAATGCCGTTGACTCTAAAAATCCTATTTAAAATGCTAATATCTTTTTTTTTTTCCCTACTAAGTCTCAGTCTCATTACCGTAAAACGACAAACTGTAATTGTAACGGTCAGAGCCAGAAATCAATACAGACTTACAAGAATTATTTCTGGCTTCATAATGTAAGATGAGAATATCCGGACTTAAAGTGTTGTATATGTTATGATTCATAACATTCAGGGTCCTCTATTGCTCACAAAGTACATGATCCTGAGGTGTGTCAAAGTTTGTTTGGGCAAGATCAGATTTTGTGCACAGTCTAAAGTATGAGCCTTCATGTGCGCATGTTTTCAGATCTGCAGGTCCACACACGTTGGTCATATGTTGAAATTCTGCAGCTTCTCTCCCTCAGAACAGTGTTTTTCCAACAGTCAGAGCTATTGCACAGAGCACCTCTGTCTATGAATGTCGAAGGACATGAAAAATCCACATAAATGCGAGTGATGAATGCTGGTGAGATGGAAGGGCTCGAAAACACGTTAGGAAGTCTTCTGCATGGGAGTGCAAGCATGAGATTGTGCTTGCGTCAGAGGCGGTGTTTTTCATAGCAGGTGTAAGTGTGTGCTGCTGTGCTCAGTATATCTGTGCGTGTGTGTGCGTGTGTTTGTCTTTGTGCGAATGCGAGCAGATGAATATGCAAGTGTGTTTGTTTAACAGAGGGAAGTGTATGACTCAGCTCGAGGTAGGCAGCTCATGTTTCTTCTGTTTGGCAGGCAGCAGAGATAAGCTCGGACTGACCTGTTCATTTAAGAAGCCCTGGGCTTTACCTCTGCGAAACACACACACACACACACACACACACACGGTGCTCAAAAATCATTATTTGTTAACTTCCATCTGACTGGTTTGATTAAATATCAGAGCACAGATTGCCCTGATCTAAGTAGAAATATGAGAACATCTTCTATTTACACATACACAGATAGATAGATAGATAGATAGATAGATAGATAGATAGATAGATGGTGTTGATGGTAACATTGCCATAGCTACAATAAGTGCCTCCATGACTGGCCTTCATCCGAGTGACTTGCTGTGTTCATTGTGTAACTTATTCTTTGTCATCGCCATCAATACTTCAATGTGACCTTCAACAGGATTTAATACTGGTTTCCCGGAGACTGTGGCACACTCAGTTGTCCCGTCTCAGGTTTCACCGTCAGCGATGATGTCACATAGTTTTCTCAGTGCTGATGCACGGATATAACCACCCAACGTTTTTTTTTTATCATTTTGTAGTTTTTCTTATTTTTTAGAGGTCTGACTCGCTCAA
Organism: Larimichthys crocea; assembly: GCF_000972845.2. Classification (NCBI taxonomy): domain Eukaryota; kingdom Metazoa; phylum Chordata; class Actinopteri; family Sciaenidae; genus Larimichthys; species Larimichthys crocea. The sequence goes on from NC_040028.1 coordinate 16,513,755, forward strand.
GGACGCTAGGACGAAGTCATTTTATTTCAAATTTAAGCCTTAAGATGCACTACAATGTTTTCAAGGAATGGAAATGAACAGATGCTTATATAAATAATGAATATAGACTGTAAGTAATAGTAATAATCATGAAAAGGACACAAACAAATGAAATAATAACATCAACACAAGAGCTCGCATATCTCACAGTCTCTAACCTCAGAGAACTTCTCTGTGGCAAGTGTCGTCTGCACAAAGCTGACAAGAAATAAAACAAAGGAACACCGCCAGACATGTCAAAGTAGTGGGTCTATCTATAAGCTAAAAATTAAGGTACATGCAATCAGAAACAAGAATTTCTTTTGAGAGGAGCAAGCGAACGAGTCTCGAAGTCATGAAAAGAAATGATTGATCTGATTGAGTCACTCCAGTCTGAGGGTGCTTTAAACTTAAAAGCATGTCTCCACAGTGTGTGTGAACACGAGGATCCAATAAGTGATAATGACACTTCAATCTGAATCAGTTTTTTACTTGGACAGTAAAATCAATATGACGCCTGAAAGAAAATTCAGAATCATTTAAGTCCAAATCATTTAAATGCATCAGCTTTGTTAAAGTGGAGAAGCAACAGACAAACTATGCCAACAGAGAAAAGATGAAAGAAGCTGACTGACATGACTATGAAGGTAAGAATAACAAATGTGTTTTTATATTATGATTTTTACTCATGATCAGAAACTTGCAAGTCGACAACTTTGCTAACAGCCAAAAATCAAACAACAGCAACAGAAGACGTAGCAGCCAGCTAGGCGTCTGTCTTCAGCCTTTCATTTCGCCAACGATAAGGCGGTCCCAGATTTACTCTTGCCTGACGGCATCTTGCTTGGTCACTTTTCCATTTTCTCTCTTGGCTTCCTCCGTCAGCGTCCTCTTCTGTCTTTTCGTCCCTGCCATTATGTTCATAGAGGCTGCTAAGCCCGGTTACATCGTTGTTCTGGAACAACGCCAGCTGCACTTTGTGTCAGCATTCGCCCACAAGACAGTGGTCTTAAACACCTGTGCTACAAACACCCCCCGGTGCTCTGGGCTCACAGCTAACAAACTGAGCTCACATGAGCTAACAGCAGCTATAGTTCACAGCAGTTTACTTCACCGTCCATCAGGAGACTCTGTAAATCACAGAGAGTTTAGGCGGAGCAGCTGAGGACATCAGAGGGAAAACCAGAAAACATTTTCTCCATAAAATATGATCCAGTTCCACCAAAACACAAGGTGGAAATCGGTTATTTTATGGTAGGAAAGTTACACAGCAGTGCTTTAAATCAGAATAATGCCTGTAGAGAAACATCAGCAGCACAGAGCTTTGGTTAAATTAATACAAACTGCACCTTTGTCTGAGGACAAGAATACATCCTTGGTTAAAGGTTTTACCAAAAAAGAAAAAACTGAATTGGGGATAGAAGGTTATGTACTACAATGTGGTGTTTCAATGAACTTCTCTACCTACGCATTGAATGTCATTTACTGATATTTACCGTGAATTGAAAACAAGTTTGAGAACATGTTTGAGCTTAGTTTGTGATGCCTGTTTGCATATTTTTTATTGTTTGAGCTTAGTTTGTGATGCCTGTTTGCATATTTTTTATAACTGAACATGATGAGCAACATGAGCAGACCTGTGTTCAGGGTTGTTTAGGAGCAGGGTTTGGATAATGCATTGTTGTTGTGTGGTTGTGTTCTGTTGGTCTGAAGTGGGAGTAACAGATGAGAGATCTTCTGGTTGCAGAAATCCTCCTAAATGTTACAATTACAGCGAGAACTCCTCTGTAATATCTCCAGACTTGACTGCCACCTCAGTGAAATGAACTTACTGATGCCATGTTGCTCAGTTTATTACTTAAATTAATGAAATTATGTTGCAAAATCTACAATGCAAAAGTAAAGGATGGGTAACATACTTTACATCTAAAGCGTGTTATGGCGGCATTCATAGTGATTTATAATGCATTCATAATGCTTTATGGCTACACTCATAAACACACAGAATGCTTTCTGGTGCACTAAATCAACAGTCATATATATATATTATATAATTATATAGATAATAATATATAATATATATATATATATATATATATATATATATATAGGAATATAGTGTGACTCATAATAAATAGACCTGTACTTTCCGGCCCCATGTATGTTTTATGCCTATAATAATAAGCACAGGTTCTTTTAAATGAATGAAAATGTATTATCCTTAGTACCAACAATAAAATATTAGGATGCATGCATTATTATAGATGCTTCAATATGTACTTCACTTTACGTAGCACATACTGTACATTCATAACTGATGGCACTGTTAAAGCATACTATAAGTTCTTGCTACAGCTGATTGCCGAGGTGTGAGTATAGGTGAGTATAGGTGAGTATAGGTAGTCATAATGTGTCATCAATCAACCTCTAATTTATAACTAGTCAAGAGCACTTCAGGTTCTAGTTCAGTTATATTTATAATGCTTTATTTTATATAGTACACCAGAAAGCACAGTGTGTGTAGTCGTAAAGCTTTACGAATGTGTTATAATTCACTATGAATGCCACGGTAGATTTGGTCTTGATAGAGAGTGTTTCCTTTGTTATCAGCGTGGATAATGCCGTGATTCAGTAATCTGGTTGTGTATTAGCTGCACCTTCAAAAGCATCTTTTTGCCCACATGCTTCCTCTTACAGCCGTGACTCATGTCAGTTTCTACAGGGCTGTGCTGTGGGAACAAAATAACCTTGTTCTGCATACACGAAGTAAAGGCTCCAGTAAGTGTGACCATGGAAAAACAAATTGTGTTTTTCAGCCTGGAGTTGATAGATAGCATCTGCTTTGTTGTTGTTACCCAACAGCAAAAAGGACAAGCCTGTACCTGTGAGGGATGATGATGAAACGCGTGTGTGTTGTGTAATGCGGTTGGTGTTTTGGGGCGTAAAGTCGAACAACCTCCACAGCGTGTCTGAGCTCACCTTGATGCCCTTGCCATCATGAGCTATTTCCTAAGAGTACAGCATCTGTGTGCGTGTGTGTGTGTGTGTGTGTGTGGATGTGCATGTGTGTGATTACTTGTGTGTGTCCAGTACTCTGCAAATGAATAATGTATGACAGTCAGCTGTGCTCACACTTTAGTCAACACCCACGTAATCAAGATGAGAAAGAAAGACAAAAGAAAGACAGAGCAGAGATGAACACAATCCAAGTGCATGAACCTTACTAAAATTATATTTAATGTAGATCTTTGGAAATTAGTTCTGCCTCGTGCGACGAAAGAACAAGTGTACACAGATGTCCTTCTTCATGACACACAGGTTTTTTCTCCACGCCGCTGCTAGAAACTCATAATTGTATCTTGACTTGTTCCATTATGCAGCGTGGCCCGGTGGCTCGGTTGCTGAAAGTACGTGTATATTAACACCTGGTGTAACACAGTGTAATAATAGCAAGCATATCCAGACTGAGTGAAAAGCTCTATTGTTACTCAGATGTTTAAGTATTTGTTCACTTGGCACAAAAGCTTTTTTATTGCCAGACGCCGTAATCATTTGCAATTAAATAAATATAGGCTATTTATTGCAACCACCTGTCAGCTAGTGATAATGAAAATTACATGTGATGCTCCTGCCCTCCTTGCAGTGTCAGCTCTGCTGTAATTTGAAAACAAAGGCGCTGTAGTAGACGTATACTAATGTCATTACAACCACCTGCAAAGGTACACGCAAAGGAGTGGACGGTTTCACTCAAGCGTAGTAATTACCACAAAACCTGCATGCGCTGGGTGTTATTAAAATCCTCTGTACATACTTACATGCATGTAAACACACATCTACTGCAAAGTGGTCTCCAAAGAAAAGCAGTTCAAGCACATGCATGTATTCAGGCTTATACATAAGTATAAGTATATATAATTATGGAGCATCAGAAGTTTTCAAGTGGAAGGTTAAAAAAAAGACTGAGTAGTATGTTGCACAGAAATGACAAAGACAGGGAGAGAAAAGGGTGATCACAGGCGAGGGATGAAAAAGGAAAAAGAAGTGTAGCTTGACAGTCATTTCATATTAATATTCTACATTAAGAACCCCATAGATGAATAATTAATCTGCTGGGAAATGTTGCAATTTCTGCTCCTGGCAGGCTAATGCAATGTAAAAGAAAGCCCTCTGTGACTGTGGCTGTGAATGTATACAGTGCAAGTTTGTCATGCGGGACTGTGGTTGAGATGACTGCGCTTTATTATTATTATTTTTTTTAGCTCTTTTAAGCCAAAAAAAAAACAGCTTGTGTGTGACACTTGTTTTCGATCATAAGAGCAAAATGACATATTTGACTGCACCGGCCTCGGCTGCAGATAATCAAAGGTTATCTGACAATGCAGAGTGCAATCTTACGAGCTGATGTTGAAGTGCGGCGTGCGAAATTGGACTGTATTACTTCGACTGTTGCAGTGACTCAGCTCACATTAAATCCTAGATGGAAGAGTGGCACTCTTGGATCTCTTGGTTGGTCCCAGCTGGAGTGTTGCCTTCTGCTCGCTGTCTGTCAGTCTGCTTACTGTCAAAAACCCACGGTATACACAATATGTCACACCGGTACCTGTGACGATACATCCTCATGGCCCTACTGAGAGAAGCTTTATAAGATCAGAGCAGGATAACCTGCCACATGTATATGGATCAGGAGAAGTGTTGGTTTTGATTGTGAGTGTGTCCGTAGTTTTGCACAATAGTTGTTACCTCTATAAACAACATTTGATTCTTATTTACCACTTGTTTAATTCAGAGGAACCACATATTGCAACATAACTTAGTTTGACAATGAAATGTTTCACTTTCTCTGTTTATCTTTCCCCATCTGGATTATTTCCCCCATCCCTCTCTCTCTACTTTTAAGGAAGCCGCTTAAAATAAATACGGCTGGAAGTGACTGCAGAAGTCGGCTTTTGTATATTGCTTTTCGACTCCATCACAACAAAGAGCTTTTGTTTACTTATTTATCATTGTCTTTTTTGTTTCAGAGATCATTTATGTAACAGGGCTCCTTGTATCCTTTGTGCACTCCGGCTTACGTCTGGGATTCGTCAGCGCTTGCGTGGTTTGTTTTTGGTGTGTTTGTTCATTGTCTCAGCGAGGAATTCGGAGTGACGCTCGTGTCAGCCTGTGATCATGTTATGTGCATGCGTATGTGTGTGGATTGCGTCTAAATGCTCTTATGTGTAAAAGTAACATCTCGAAGTGAGACTGCAGGAGGAAACGCACATGGAAATCTGATAAATCATTCATTTACTTTGGGGAAGCTCTATGAAAACGTGTGCGTGATGAAACAAGTGAACGGGCCTCTCACAGCTCTCCCATGTAACCCTGCTGATACCAGCTCAATAAATAGCTCTGTAAGGGCACCGGATAAGATTTAAACAAAAAAACAAGCGGGCCTGTAGGAGCTTCAGTCGATGCTGATCAATTACACAAGACACAACGGGAAAGAAAAAAAGACTTTATCTAAGTGATGGATCCTGGTTTTAAAGTGCACACGATTCAAACTACTCTGTTTCCATGGAGACCTATTGTTTTTTCCCCAGTTCCCACTTGCAGACGTTTTTCTCTTCTCTGAATAAACAGACTTATGGGTAATGTCAGGGGGTCAAAGGTGAGATCATCTTCCGTGCGTACATGAGGCTTGGCTCAAACAGCGTTAAAACTGCCTCTTAGCTGCCTGTGCCTGTGCAAACTGTGCCATCACTCGTCTATGCAATAAGAAGTCCGTGGAGATCTGAGCTAAATTTAGGAGCTGCAATATGTAGACCAGGTGTAATGCACATGGCCTACCTAGCCAGCTCTGTTTGGCTGTATATTAATTCAGCTGCACTGGACTTGGATAGACCCTTTGGAAAAAACTGGACCAATAGCCCATGTGCTTCGTATCAGTGTCTAATCCCAGTCTGGCTTACTTTTGTTGGCCACTAAAGCTTTTGTTTTCTCTATGTAAGCATGCAAAAATCTGTCTCTCTTTACCATGACACAGTTTGAGACAGAAGGAGGGACGCGAAGATCTCTTTCTCCCAATTAAACTGTTAAAACGGTTAAACTGTTATTCAAACGCGGGGTTAACACAGTGTATTTACAGTGTAAACATTTCTGCTGGGGCCTCGGGGTCCAGATACATTCTGCTGCTTGTTCAGGAAGTTTTATCTAAGCTGAAATCCATGAGCCCAGCAAAGGAGGGAAAATCATTTTTACTGCTTCCAAAAAAAAAAGAAAGAAAAGGTATTCATGTTGCATTCAGACAGTGTTCGGGAACTTGCAATTCCCAGTAGATAAAGAGAATACCAGATGGGTCCATTGCAATTACTTTTTGTATGCACATGCAAAGACCTGCTCATTTATTTATGTATTACACAGGAGGGAGCTTTGCGTTTCACTAAGTTAGAGAGATTTTTTGGGGGGAATTTATGTTTCTATCCTTTCCAGATAGCGACGCTCTCTCTTTCACAGCTTCTTCTTCTTCTTCTTCTTCACACCAAAGCCGTATTATCTCATTGTGCTATTTTCTGTTTGCCTGCAAACTCCCATTCACCCTATGTCTATTTTGAGATCTGGCTAATATCGCAGCAGCATCAGCGGCAGAAGAGTCATACGAATAAATAAAACCTGAGCACATGTCAAAGTAATGTTGGGTTTATCTACTTATGATCTGAAACACGGAGAGGTTGTATTTTGCATACTTGCAACCTCTGAAAGAAGATGATGATGTGTGTGTGTGTGTGTGTGTGTGTGTGTGTGTGTGTTTGGGTGGGGGGAAGGGGGAGTGTTTGTTCTGATGTTTCCCACAGTTCCCAAGCAGAGTGACAGCTCATTATGCTGATTGCCAGTTGTGTGTATGGAGAGAGAGAGAGGGGGGAGTTTGGAGGTGGTGTGTGTGCGTGTGTGTGTGTGTGTGTGTGTGTGTGTTGTGTGTGTGTGTGTGTGTGTGTGAGAGAGAAGGTGACTTTTGTGATGAGCACAAGACAAGTAAACACCATAAATAAATCACAGGCGCACAATCTAGTTTCAAAAACAGGGCTTTTATTTCTTTTTTCCTCTTTTGAAACACCCCATAATTATACACTTAATATGCAGTATAATGTGATTCATGTCAGCCCTCAAAGAGGTGTTTAAACTCTACCCTGCTAAATAATAAAAAATAAAAAAAAGCTTTTTTGTGATTTAATTATAATCCACTTCACTTAACCCATTCAAACCCTTTAACATCCTGCCCCAGAATAATTCCAATTCAACCCACGGTGTGTGGACGGATGGTGTGTCCCACGCGGCCGGGGCGTGGTCTCTGTTTGGTGGGTGGAGGCAAGAAAAAGCAAGCACGCTGGTAAGTTTTCAAAAAGTGCCAGGCAAACAAAAGTGGCTTTAGAGCAAAGCAGGAAACAGGGAAATAACCTTGGAGACGGAAACACGGTGGACTCTCCTGGACCAGACGCGCCCGCATTTATCAGACAGATTCTAATCCAGTCAGTGTTTATTATGTAAATGTGCGTCTGTTTGGAAAAACAAAAAAAACATTCTTGGATACATTTTAGAATTAGGACACACCGGCTCAGGTGTATCGGTGGTGCGCAAGTGAGGGGTCGGTGTTTGGAGTGAAAGTCTTCATTGATTAATGTGATGTATTGTGTCAGAGCACAAAGCCCTGTCTGCCTCATCTAGAGCGCCCGCCCATTGGGCTTTCTGCGGAGCGATAGTGAGGAGATTGATTATAGTCTCCGGGATTTCCGTGGAGGACGCCAGAGCCTGCCTGCCTGCCTGCCTGCCTGGACTGCGATTCCCCACATCAGTGCCGGAAAGAGGAGAGAGGGGCAGGACAAAAATCATAACAAGGACTTGCACTCTCACATCCATCAACCCCCCCTTGCGCGTAATTAGCCCCCCTTGTGAGTGAGCAGGTTTCCAAAATACGTGCTGGACTTTTTTTTTTTCTTTTTCTTTTTTTTTTTTTTTTTATACCGAGGAGGCGAGTGTGAATCGCCTCCGCAGTCTCGGATGCGTAGTAAACCGGGAGTGGGTTGGGTCGCCCAGGCGCTTGGCATATACGCACACGTCGTCAGCGATAGAAGCAGATAGGTGAGGGTGAAAGCAAGGGGAAAAGACACCCCATGCTTTTTTTTTCCTTCTCTTCTCTTCTCGCCCTCCCCCTTAAGCAGGAGGACACCGGAGAGGTGAGTCGGACACCGCCGGACTCACCGGCTGTGGAAGCCCCGGCCGCTTCTATCGCTCGGGATTCATAGATCTCCTCCTCCTCCTCCTTCTTCTCCACCTCCACCACCTCCGTCTTCCTCTTTCTGATTCAGGACCAACGATTTTTTTTAAAAACCACACTATCAAACAGCCCGACTAGTCATCATCACCTCTTCATCTAAAGGGAATATTGGAAGTGAATCTGCGGGGCAACACACGCACACAATGGCAACCGGTGCGCTCCTGCTCGCCTGTGCGCTGCTCGGTAAGTCATCAGAGAAAGCTTTCAGCTCTTATTTGTGCACCGTGAAATGCTCCCACTCTGTTTTAGATTAACGGAGGTAAATCCGCATCTGCTGTGTGTGTGCGTGCGTGCGTGCATGTGTGTGTGTCAGTCGAGGCACACCTGTAATGACACAGGTGAATCAGAAAGGGTTAGTTTTAGAGAGCAACTACTAGTCATCATGAGTCAGGTGGAAGTAGGCTACGTCGATAATCACTGCAATAATGACAGATGCATGGGAACAGCTGTGTGTGTGTGTGTGTGTGTGCTGAACTAGGTTAATGTGATATTTGGACTTTAGTCACAGATTAACCCTATACAGTCTGACGACCTCTGTTCAAGAGCTGATCATAGACAACCTGCATTTGTCTGTAATTAACTCACACACACACACACACACACACACACACACGTTTGAATACACAGTGTAGTCTATGGGTACACACACACACACACACACACATATCATAGACGACCCTACATCACACATTACCAACACCCCCCCGGGGTATGAAGTCATCCAGTGGGCGTGAAGACACCCAGCACAAGCTTTGTTGTACAGTAAGTCATCCCTGGAGGTAAAGCCACCGTGTGACACATTTTTCATGCTACCTGCAGCTCATTGCGTCTCACAGACAAAATGCAAGTTGAAGCGTGAACACCTGATGATGACACATAACACACGCTGAACACAGGCATGATTGCTGACACACACACACGCATGCACATACAACACAACACAACACGCTACATCCTGCCTGCCTGCGAACTGTCCCAAACAAACACCAGATGGCTTTTCTGTTCCTGGATGGGGAGGCCTGTCAGCGCTGCCGGGGGACAGGGGAGGGGGGGCGGGAGAGGGAGTGGAAGTCGGCACGCTGGAGGGGCCCCCACTTGGCCAAGAGGATTACCAGTCTGCGCCTTGCCTTCACGTCCCCTTTCAGCACGCCACAAGTCACTTTCACTGGGATTGAGGCAGCAAAAAGACTTTCTTTCGCCTCCTCTCAGTGTGAAGATGTATTGTTCTGTGTACTGTACAGTACAGAGGACTGCACACACTCACAATGCAGATCTGCTGTACAGTGTAGGCTGGCTAAAGGAGGGTTTTCATGTTACATAATAATCATGAATCATATGGGAGGCAGTTAGTGAAGTACATTCCAGGTAGTGGAAAAAGAGTAGCTTCAGTTTTATGAAGTGGTAATAATTGGCACAGATCACTAGAGGATGTTTTCTAATGCGATTATGACATGTTGCCAGCATCATCACTGATATTGGCAATTCTGCTACACAGTGGTGTGTTGCAAATAAATCCTCCCGGGCTCGAAAATCTGTTGGTCGATCATAAAAATTAACTGGCAACAATGCTGCTAATTATTTTTATTTTTAGTATTTCTGTAAGCAAAGGGATGGCTGCTGCTTCTCAAGTGTGACAGTAAGCTGAGTATCTGGACTGCTGGTCAGACAAAACAAGACATTTGAAGATGTCGGTTTGAGCTCTGGGAGTCCTGTGAGGAGCGGTCACTATTTATAGATCAAACAAACTAATTAATCATTAGTTGCAGCCCCAAAAAAATGACGAGCTGTTCGTCACAATATCGAAAGAGGGGAACATTTTCTCTAAAATAGCTAAATGATCTCTCTCAGAAGCAAGACGCCACCCCCTTAATTTTTATTCATTGGGCTAAAAAGCTTAAAAAGTGTTATGCGAGTCGAAAGCTGCGTGCGACATTGCGTGTTTTTGACACATACAGCAACAGCACGCTATTTTAATATGGTGTGAAACCATCATATCACCCTGGTGAAAGGCTGGTTTCAAAGCGTCTCAAGTAAGAATGAAATTATGCTTCGGTGACGCAATGTTTGTGCCGGTGTATTAATAACACATCAGAAAATATGAACAGAGCAATATCCTCCCATATCAACTGTTTATCCTTCTGCTGGTGTGCATCCTGGAGCATCTGTGTTGAAAGATGTGCTTTTGTGTGCGAGATGATCAGCTGTCTGATTTGGCCACGTGTGTGTGTGTCTGTGCTGCCTGTACACGTTTGCACTTGCATTTGTGTGAAGAAAAAAGAAGAAGAAGAAGAAAATAAAGGTGGATGGCAGCTGTGTAAGATGGAGACTGTATCCGTCCTTGTTAAACCCAGAGGTGCCTCTTACACAATGTTTTGGCAGGCAAATCTTATAACTGGGTTATTTATGCTGCTGAGTTTGCAACCAGGTGTGAGTGAGCGCGCATGCATGCGTGTGTTTATTTGTGGCAGGGGAGGGGGATCATGATATAAAGCATATAAAACGAGTCGCCTGAAGGAATGACTGTTTATTAGCTTAAAAAACAGGATGTCTTCCTTCTTCCCCACAGAGAGTGAGAACCATGTCATGTTCCTTCTGTGTGGGGGGTTTGCTTTTGTTTGTGTAAGGGTGTGTTCGAAAGCTAAAGTACTCAAGACATCCCAGTTTATGTAACTATAACTGAAATTTAATACGTGTGAGGCTGGCTGGTTTAAACTGACAGGAGGGCAGCCTGCAGACGACCAGGTCCTGTTTATCAGCTGGTCTCAGAGCAGCTTTGCATCGTACAGAGGCAAATCTCAAAGCTTATGTTTGACAGGATGCACATTCTGCCACCTGCAGTTATTCACACATTTATCTATATATACCCTGGTTAACTCCGCCAACTCAGTGAGACCGGCTTTTTTTTTCTCTCCCTGCACCACGTTCATGCAATATCCAAACATGTTATGAATGAATTTGCACAATCTTATGTCAGATGGTTGGTCGTGGGCATAAATGTGATAAATTATTCATGAGGGGTGGCTTAAAGTGGGGTGTGGCAGAGGGTGTGACCGTCTGCTTTTAAAAAACATCACTGAATCCTGCTGACAGCTGCATCTTCACAAGTCTTAAAGGACCATGCCAATGATTTTAAATTTTTACATTTTTTTCCATCTTTGCTCCAAACACTATAAATCACTGCCTATAATTTAAAATCTAAATCCTGCTGTAGCGTTTTTCTCCCATCCCGTTGGTTTCCATTTATTTCTCCAGGGTATGAAAACATAATGGCAGGCTTTGAACATGCATCAACTGCATTACCGCAACAATAATGGAACTGCAGTGAAAACCGGAATGAATAAACACAAAGCAGGCTCGATGTTCGTTGTGATGGAGCACACACCTCGAGACTCTGACACACAGAAATGGACAAAAACCAGTGACTGTCCGGAGAGGAAAGAGGATGTCAAAAAGTGTCTGGAAAAAAGTATTATAACGCTTTTTTAGTAAAACTAACAAAAACAGCGTTATGATCCTCCATCCTCGTCTGTTTCTTTTGTCTCCCTGTGTGCTGTAGCTGTCGTCTTGTTTCCTTTCAGTCATTCTCATCTTTTAGTGAGATTTTTGATGCTATTTTTGTCACCCGGGGCAGAAGTGTAGCCTCATTACGGCTGATATTGATTTGGAAGAGTGAAAAGTTTTAAGTAGTTGTAGTAACACCATCAAACTTTGTGCTTATCAGCAGAGTATAAAGCTGGCCTTCCATAATTGGCCCAATCAAACAACATGAGGGTACTTAAGAGCTCATTTCCATTTTAGGCATAACTAGTGTTGTTTCTTTTTTCTTTTTTTGTACAGTTGAAGGAGGGCAGCACTTACGTCCACTTAAGTATGAATTTGATCGTCCGTGTGGTGATGTGACAATTGTCACAAACTCTTGAAAGTAGTTGGAGCTTTGAAGAATCTCATTTTCCACTTCAGACGTTCTCATTTAAATGTGTGCATTGGTGAATGTAAGACAAGCGTTTGACTGACGGCAAAAGAACGGAGAAATCATCGTCATGTGGATGTGACTTAATCTAATCGACTGTATAAACTCATTATCATCTAGTTTTTCAATATTTCATCCCATGTTCTAAACTTTTCCACTCTTACGTTTGAGGTTTTGGCATCCATAAGAAAATCTATGTGTGATTTGAACTACCTAAAACCACCTCAGTGTAGTTTTACATCTCACGCTTCTCTCTGGAGCTCGAGGAATAACAGGGTCCCTTTGTGTCCCGTCTTGTCTCGTTAATATTAATGAGCCTCTCTTCTGATTGGCTGACTGTTTTCTGAGTGACGCATGTCCAAACAAATCACAGGATTCATTGTAGCCCATCCAGACGGTGGATCTAGATGAGCCACGGTGGGGGCATGGCTGAAGGTGCTGACTGTATATTTGTGACTTAAACTTCCTTTTCAAAGAAAACATTAGGATATGCCCCTGTTGGCATAAATATAACATTACATTCTTAGAGTTTTGAGATTAAATGGGGGAAGCAGGCGGAAAAATGAGGTTCACGTGTCATAATTATTTTTGCTTTAACCTTTCATGCTCATGTCAATGTTGAGGTCAACTCACAGGCATTTCAAACTTTGTGAGGATTCAGAAAATGTGCAGTGCCACACACCACACCCTGATGTCCACCCCAGCCTCTCCTCTGTCCCCCAAAAAATAGACTGACAGCTGCAACCTCCCACCCCTATCAAAAAGACGGGGATTTCATCGTGTGTGTGTGGTCAAGCCGATGTGACTTTCTGCTGTGCATCTTGAATCAGCTGTTGGCACACTGGGAATGCTCACCATGTGTTTGAAAGCCTCAGCTGACGCTAGAAGAGAGTACTGTCTAGACAGTGAGGCCAAAAGCAATAACTCACTGTCTGAGCTGTTTGTATAGCTGATGCAGTGCTATGTATATGCTACGGGGAAAAAGTTTGGCGTGCGTACGTGCGACTGTCCTAAGTTTTGTAACTCATTATTTTTTTTCTCCGCCTGTTGCCTGCCACCAGAAAACCGAGGACCTGTTTCTCTCTTTTAGGGGAAATACGGGCTTGTGCAGCTGTCTGTTTGCACTTTGGTTCGCTCCCCTTGTTATTTTCTGCACACACTTGTTTGCATCATAAGCAATCCCATATCTTTTGTGTAAACCCATGACATGACAAGACGCCTTTTGTGCTTTCCCGTATCACAACAGTGTTGAGTCAATTGACAGAAAGCAAACAATAGAAGAGCAGAATCACGACTGTCAGCTTTGGCTGTGCGGTAGGTTTCAGTAAATATTCATTAACGGTCGGCCGGTCAGTGTCAGGTACTGAGACGGCTTATCGGTCACGTTAAACTGGATGATCGCTGTGTGATCGTGCTAGCAGGAGCATGTTTTTCTGCATGAGGAGCACCTGAAGTCAAATACCAGTTACCGGTGTCTCCCTAACCCAGAGGGCAAGTAATTGCCCTGTAATACAGACTTCACAGTCTGCTGCAGAAACTCACACCCAACTACCACTGCAGTTTTACTACAGCACCACTGTACCCTGTTAAAAGGTCTCCTCCCCTGTCTGTCCTCTCCAAGGTGAAAAGTTATAGTGCGAAGGAATAAAGCAACTTTTCCTCCAACGGAGCTTTCAGTAGAGATTAAGGAAAACGTGGGATTGAACTGCCGGCAGAGCAATGAATCAAATTCCAAAGATAGTTGTGGATAATCAAAGCTAGTCTTCTCATGCAGATTTTCCTGTTTTTTTTTTTTCTTTTTCTTATTTTAATGATGATCCTCCCCCGTGACCCAGATCTGAGCCGTAGTCTCTCCCCCCCAGTCCTCCTGGGGAGATGAGTGGCTGTGTGAAGTGAAACAAAGTTCTTGAGGGAGACTTCCTGCCTGCCACAATGAATCAGGAAAGTGGCTGGAGCAGGAGTCGGAGCAGAGGCAGCGTCTGCTTTGTGTCTGATTTTGACTGCAGCAGCAACAGCAACAGAAGCAGCAGCAACAGCGGCGCCTCTGTTTAACTGTCAGGACTCTCCCAGATCTGAACCCCCTGCCAGGACTACACGTCCCGTCACGCCTGAGCTTGTATCTCGTGTTTTTGTGATAACAACCCAACAACACCTTTTTAGCCAATGAGTCTGGAAACCTCCTAAGTGTTTCTTCTTTTGGGATGATTTGCATTATCTCACTCAAAAGGTACTCCAGCTGCCTCCTCCTCCTCCTCCTCCGTCAGTGAATAGCCCCTGACCTCCCTCCCCCACTCTTTTTTTTCTTCTTCTTCTTTTTGAACAATACCAAAGCCAGCCCACCTCCTCTTCAAAGAGCACTAATTAGAAACTGCCCCCAAGTGTGATCCAAGCCAGATATTTTCATCTTCCTCACAGTATCAGAGGAGGAGTCTGTGTTTAACAGCCACATCTACCTTGGACTGTTTTACGAGCACCTTCCCTGCACAGTTAATAGCCCATCCCAGCCCCCTTCGCCTTTTTAAATTCGGTCTGCTCCCCCCCCTCTCTCTCTCTCTGCTGTTCTGTGTTGGGAGTGATGATGACTGGCCGGCGAGTGAATTCCACTTTACTCCTCCATGTGCACACACACACACACACACACACACACACACACACACACACACACACAAAGCACCCACAGAGCTCAGAGCTGCTGTCCTTCAGCGCAGCCACACTCCCCTGCTCCCCCTGCTT
Source organism: Larimichthys crocea (assembly GCF_000972845.2). NCBI lineage: Eukaryota > Metazoa > Chordata > Actinopteri > Sciaenidae > Larimichthys > Larimichthys crocea. The sequence goes on from NC_040028.1 coordinate 16,528,787, forward strand.
GATCCTCCACCCAAGCAGATCCCACGCTGGTGGGATACACACCAGGCGCCGTAACTATGGCGACGGCTCCACACCTGCATAACGACGATCCACCACTTTCAGTGGCACATGCACATCCAGAGGTGTGTGTGTGTCTGTGCACATGAAATGTCAACACATATGAACGTTTTTTTTTCCCCCCTTATGCAATGATGGAGAGCACTTCACTCACTTTGCGGTTATGTTCTGTTGATGCGCTGCTTTCTTTTTCCACTTTATACCTAAAACCGAAGAGGTATATATGTGTATGTGTGTGTGTGTGTGTGTGTGTGTTTATGTTTAATTGCTTATGCATAAATGCATGAATTTACAAGCGCATGTCTTTTACTCGCCGAAAGGCAAAATGACTGACAATGGCAGAAAAGTCTGTTTGAAGTAGACTAATTAATAGTTAATTAGTTTCCTTTCCAATCTACGGCTTAATGCGTAAACGTGGGAACTGATAGCAAGCTGCCAGTCATACCAAAAAAAAAAAAAAAAAAAAGTAACCACTGTACATAAAGTAGATACAGCTGTCGGGGCTTAATTGTGCACAAGCAGGAGATGGATAATGACCGAAGATAGCTGAGTGTTTTTTTTACAGCCTCGCATTCTTTCACAACAATTAACGGAAACATTCAGTCGACTCCGATGTAACAGTCGCTCATGACGGGATATTATGAAGTCTATCTCTTCTTTAATCTGCGAATGTGTGACAAAGGGTTGTTTGGGGATGGATTTGAGACCACAGTGCTTTGTCACTGAAACAGGGTGGGGGATGTGTGTGTGTGTGTGTGTGTGTTTGAGGGAGGGGGTGAGGTCGGGTGGGACTGGGGGTTGGGGGAGATGAGGTTAGTAGGGTAGCAGGTGTCCTTGCAGAGTTAATGGATATGGGGATGGGAGTGGATTGAGGCTCTTAATGTACTGGATGGGAGTGTGTGTGTGTGTGTATATATATGTGTGTATATGTGTGTGTGTGTGTGTGTGTGGTACAACCAGTTTGACAACTTTCCTCTGTCCCCACCCCATCTTGACCCTTTTGTCTCCTGCAATGTTATACACGAATAAACAGTATTCTTATTGAAAGGATGATTGGCACCTCTAACTACTAACCTCGTGGCTCGCAGACAGAGCTGCCACGTCTTTTTGTTCGCCGCGTACAGACGAACTGTAACCATCTGTCACACTGTAAATGTCTACCCGCCTCCGTGTGACCCCATACAATTATAGATCCATGTACATATAGACACATATACTCTGTACAATATGGCACTGAAACTTTTATATAATTATCTTTGTCTTTCACGTCGCGACTTGGATGTTCTCCAAATGTTGGTGATAAACACGGGGTGTAGGTTTTTAAAGCCGCTCTTTTTTTTGTCAAGTGTCTTCAAATCATTGCCTCTATTCAGTGATGTATGTGGTGGAGTTTAAAAGCAAGTTGACAGGGTCGTTTATGAGGAGAATGATGGAGTGTATAATTACTTCCTGTATATACAGTCCTGGATTTTCTTTACGTGCAGCTGTTGATTGATTTCCTGCGTTCTGCCTGCTGGGTTGAGTGATGTATGAATCAAATATAGTATAGCATAATATTATAGTTTTATTTTTGATTTGTGAATGAGTGTATGTGTATAGAAGGGGTGTGTGAGTGTGTCCTGGCACAGCATGGCATCGCTCAGACCGTCGACGCTCTACAGTCAAATTAGTTCGTCGCAAATGCAAATTTTCTTTTTTTTGTTTTTGTACTGTTGTTATTTGGACTGAGGCTAAAAAAGACATTGCAATCCAGCTGCAGTTTCTCTCCCTATCCTTCTCGAAATCATCAAGGGTCTGTAAGGAATTCTCTTCAAATGCACACACAAGTTTTTAGGCTTTAATTATGTTTATTCATCAAGATGTCACCGTACTCCACCATATGTAACGATGAATTTATAGCTCTGCATAGGCTTTCCCTCCACAGCTGCAAAGCTACATCGCAGAGTCGTGTAATCGTTCCCTCGTCCCCTAATAAAGTTCCACAGTGGTCCGTAGTTTATATTCCATCGCCTTCACGTTGAGAGGCAGAGCGATAAAGCGGCATAATTTGATAAATGGCAGCATTGCTGGATGAGAGAGTCTGTTTTGATTGAAATGATTTGATGAAAATCTTTTTTAAATGCTTCGGAGAGGCCTGATTATGTGTTTTTTTTTTTTTTCAAATGATCGCTCAGGATGACGGAGTAAAAACTCAACAGCTACTTTCCATCTTGGTCAAACAGGAAGGAGAAGCAGCTGACGGGTGTAGGAGGGGAGGATGAAGAGGCAGCTGTTAGGCAGTGAAGGATAGATTATGATGTGCTCCATGTTGTTGACGCTATCCACTACCGGCAATCAGAAAAAAAAAAAAATTACATTTCTGCTTAGGCAAGCAGAGCCCGTACGCAACATTTTTAATGTACAGTAACACACTGACACAGAAGTATGAATTGGCCTTAAAATACCCTGCACCACCCCCACATTGTTTCCATCCTGGTTTCACCAGCTGTTATGAGCAACAACACAGGTGGGGTCATGACTGTTGTGTAGCCCACGGGGGCCAATAAATCAAGACTAGTTGGCATAGCGAGAACAGAGGACAATATGACCCAGGTGTGACATCAACGTTCTGAGTCACAAAAATTAGACTTTACAATTTGGCATGGACCCTATGAACTTGAAACGACATGAAAGCCAAAACCCAAAGCTACCATCATCTTGAACAGGTGTGCAGTCGGTCAGCTGAGCTCAGCATAAATGAATAAAAACGGGGTAACTGCTAGTCTGGCTCCTCCGAAACTAACACAACAGTTTCTTGGCTGCGAGTTACTGCTGGAAGCCAAGAAAGTGTACAGCACGTAACCTCTGTAACATACATCTTAATCCGAGTTTTAAAGGTGCTGGTAGGCAGATCACCTGCCAAGCTGCCTGCTGAGCCTGCTGGCCGCAGCTTCATATTTCATTCATCACAGTCAATAATTGTATATCCTGAAACATGAAATGAACTCATTTAGAAGCAGTAAATATTTCGGAGAAAGATACAGAATTGGCATGTGAACTACTACTACTACTCCGAGGTGGCCTGAATACATGTATATGTCTGCTTCTTTATGTTTGGTTCTCTCGTTGCCCTCCGGCTATTTTGCCTGCTTTCCAAAAGATAAGTGAAAAGTATGATGGGGAGTTTCCTTCTCGACAACTTACAAAAACTCCCCCAGTCCCTCACCGACACCAACTGGCTCACTTCCTTGAGCCATACAAAGATTAAGTAGTGACGTACGGTGCATCTGCTTCATCCTTCTACTCCGAACGCTCTGACGCTCTTTTGTTCTTTCCCTGATTAGACCTGCCTGGGCAGTTGTTGTAACTGTTTGTCAGCTGTTGCAGCTTTGCCGGCCGGCCTGTCTAAACTGGCTTCCTAATCGAAGTCGGAACACTTAGTCTCTCTTTGTCGCTCAATGTCAAACACTCACACCTGTTTCCCAGCGGACGGGCTTCCGGCAGCTACGGTGTATTCCCTTGAACACCCAAAAAAATAATAATTTAGCCATCTCTTCAGTACAGAATAAATATGCAGTCTCCCTCACACGTCTCATTTCGCAAATCTGGCAGTGGATATGGGATTTGTCGAAACTTAACGACGCTGGCAAAAGGGTCAGAGGTTGTTAATGACAGCCACGCTACACTGATTTCTACATTCTGACTCAGACGGTGATTATCACAGCAGGAAGGACGAGTAGTAGGAAAAAAGGGCAAGAGAATGAGTCCTGAATTTGTAATATTTAGTGCTGCTTGGACCCCATCAATGAAAGATCCAAGAATCCGAGCAAGCTGTGAAAGCAAAATCTGGCTGACGTGCATACACGGCACAAAGAGCGAACAGCCAAGGACAGTGAGTTTGTACAATAACATCCGCAGAGGCACAAATTAACTTATGTAGAATTGAGATGTAGATGATGAGAGGAAATGAAAGAAAAATTGTCACTGCGTAGGCTGCAGTATAATGAAGCGCATTGTTGCACAATTTTAGGAAGCGCTTGGATCCATGCCCCCCTATCCTCTCTAAATGTTACCGTCTCCCTTGCCTTGAAAATGTCTCCTCTTTCTCCCTCTTTTATCTTTCTCCCTCCAGTTTTCCCTCATCTTGGAATCTCTCTGTCTCCCTGGCACTCATGCTCTCTCTGGTAATGATGTTAACAGGGTCAAATGCTTTCAGGGGCCTAGAGGGAGAAGGACTCAGTGTGATTTTGGAGAATGGTTAACCAGTGCCGAGAAGCATCAAGAAGCAAAATGCTCTTCATCTTTTCTCCATCGTTTAGTTCTCTGTCATACATACAGTATATGCGCCGCACAAGTCAGCGGTTCGCTTGTATATTCACTTAGTTCAGTGCGTTTTTTTTTTGTGGTGTTCAGCGCCCTGGAGGCAGCTATCATTTTCTCTTTAGCTTCCTCGCTCTTCCATTTTTGCCTCTCCTCTCGCCAGGCAATCCTTTCGTTTTCTCATCACCACCTCGCTGTCTGGGAAGCTTCACAAGATTTCAGATCTACAGTATGAGTCTGAACCTCCCATGGGGAGGTAGGACACTGACTAGGTCCATTTCTTTCTTTTTCTTTTTTTTTTACATCTAGCAAGCATGTTCATATTTAATTCATATTTCACTGGCTGGAGTTACTTCACTTCCCCTGCTCTTCAACTTTCCCCAAAAGTTTTTGTAGAAAAGTTTTGAGGACAGTAACACCACAGAATTTGGATTTTGATCCGAAACTGAGGGATACCAAGGGCCAACAACAGTATAGATATAGTTAGCTCTATATATTTCTTTATTAAAGACCCAAAATATAGTGTTAAAGTTCAGAAGAAAGCATTATTAGTTAGTATTAATTAAGAGTTTAACACTCACCAAGATTGTGTGGGTGTGGTTTATTCACATTTGATTGACTGTTGCTTGGTGACATGAGCAGACATCACACATCCGCTATAAGATTTTGACTGAAACGTTGGAAGATTTGGCCAAAAATTGGTTGAAAAAACAGATTTAGAAAAAACAGAAGGTTTATCTTCTGTCACACAAAGAAAAGCTGCAATTTATGAGGTGACTGCATTATTAATTGGCCCCTTTTGTATATATTCATTCAAGGGTTGGGGCTCATTTGTTCTTTGGAGGCAGGCCATTAAATTAGCCAAATAAATCAGCCCCCCAAAAAAAAAAAACAACCAGCGATGGATTGTGATAGCCAACATTCAGTCGCCCAACCATAGCTCGTTTCCAAGAAATTCCGTTTTACTTGTCTAATCGCTTGATAACGAGGTGACCCCCTTCATACATGCAGCAGAAAATCAAGAAGAGTGTGCATGAAGACAATGAAACATTGTTTTCAGAGGCAGTTTCGCTTCTCTAAATAAAAGTGGGTAAGAGAGGAGAGACTTATTTCTGGTCGTACTAGACTCGATACTTGAGTTGTTCATACCCTATTCAGGCAAAGTATCTGCTCACACTTTGCTGGCACGTCATCTCTGGATTTCCTCTGCTTTTGTGTGTGTGGGGTACAGCACTTGTGTCGGTGTGTGGTGTGTAATTAGAAATGAAAGCAAAGTGAGAAGAGGTGATGGACAGCTCAAATCTCCACATTAGCACATCTCCACACTGCTGTGAATGTCCTCCGTATCATTTACACCCTGCAGAGTTTTTATTATACACCTTTCTAGGTGTATAATTATCCTGTGTCATAGAAGAGTGATGATGTGACTGGTAGGCTTGAATGCTAGTGGCCTCGCTGCTGTTTCCACTGAGAATAAGACACTGGCCACAAATGATTGGATTAGTGTTTAACCCCCCTTCCACTTAGCATAATCCTCTTTGCAGCTTTGTGTGTGTGTGTGTGTGTGTGTGAGTGTGCGTGTGTATGTGTGTTTAGAGTCCTTGCTCCGTGTGCTTCCGCCGACAAACAGCAAGGTCAGTAAGAGAGCTTGTCCATGGCCACTCACTCTCTGACGCGGGATGCGTGTTTTCCTGTATCCACTCATCAAACTGTGTGGGAAGCCACCGGCAGCAGAGATGAGACACACGAGCAGGAAAGGCGAGAGGCGGTGAGGGCGGGAGGAGGAGAGGGTTAGCAAGACATCAGCGGGATGCAGAGATGAAGATGAGCGACGTTAATAATAGAAAATCTGAGGCCTTGTCGAGGAAAATATGGGCACCGGCGCTGCCCAGAGGTCAAGAAATGGGGGGGTGGTGGTGGTTGCGGGCACAGGATTATTGTGGAAGGTTGGTGGAATGGAGCGATCAGCTGAAGGTCTGCAGGGTTTGGTATGTCATTGTCAGCCTTTTCTAAACAGCCTGCAGAACGATGGGCACTTTGAAGTTTCACAGAGCTGCTTAAATCCTGCCTGAAAAGACGCAGAGAACCGCGAGGCACAGAGAGGAGACAGGAATATACAGAGAGAGAGGAGTGAGTGTGGAGGGGCAGGACGGAGGGGAGGATTGATGATGGGAGGAAGGGAGCGAGAGTAATCAGAAGTAAAGGAGGCAGCTTGTTTCGGGAGGATGACAGGAGACAGGCGGGTGGAGGGAGGCTCTTAGTGCACCAACACAGTATGAGTAGTATCTTTTTTATTTTTTATTTTTATGAGTAATATGTTTCCAGCAGTTCTAGATGAGTAGCTGCAACATGAGAAGCAGTGACGCAGCCGTACAGCTCTGACCTGATCTGAAGCTGAATGTGGGTAGACCGGGTGCCGCCAAATTAGAACACTGACAAAAAAAAAAAACAGGGAACCAAGGCCTGAGTCAGAATAGATGGCTGTCTCATACCTAATGCATCCCATCACATGCTCAGCCAGTCAGTCAGCTTCACTTCACTAGAGGCTTTCTGTCAATCTCAGTTTTTTTTTTTAAGGCGAGGGTGTTTGGTTATTTTTTTTCTTACCGTGGAAGCCGACTTCTTTTTAAATGCCAGTGGCCAAATATTTAGCGGGTTACGTGCTCTAGATTTTAACGGCAGTGTGATACAGCAGCAGTATGTGTGCAGGTGGGAAAGAAATGTGCGACGGGACTGAGAAGCTGTGTTAGGTAGTAATCTCATGAACCTCCTTGCAGTTTAACAGAAGTTTATTAGAGATGTAGAACAGAGATACAAACATCATATATATTTCCAGCTACCAACAGAAATCTGTAGAAGGATATGCAATTCATTATTATTTTTCCACTATCTTTGATGATTAGTTTGTTGTTGATTATGTTTATTATATTTGTGTAAAGAAAGCATCAAGAGACGTGTGATTTCATACAGCAGGACCGCATGGAAATTATAAGCAGTGTGCACGTGGGGAAACATCAACAAGTACGGGATTATTCAAAAATACATTTGGGGAACTAGTTGACTTATTTTATTATTTATAGCCTTGTATAGAGTCCCTATAATTTGCCTGTAGGGGCACATCTGGTGTGGTTTGGTGACATTAGAGTGAGTTTAACAGACTTTAAACTTAACCTAATTATATAGAACTCACATTTTGTAACTTAGAGGCTGCTCGTATGCAGATAATTGTGCCACTTGAGTGCAAAATAAAACCATTTCCTTTTCTTTAAGAACAGGGTTAAAGTTTTAAAGTTATGGCATTCATGAGTGGACTTTTATAATTTATGTCTTAATTAGTCCTGCGGGGGTCCGTTTCAGAAGAAATCGAGCCATAAGGACTGATTGATCTGATGAGTTTTTTCACTTTGCTGTGCCAAGTGAGGAAGAAATCACAGATTTATTCAGACTTCATAAGCTCATGTGTCTTTTAAAAAGTAACAAAAGACCCGAAGCTTTTAGCACAAGAAGGAAATAAGACATATGATACACACACACACACACACACAAAGTTGCGTGTGGTCGTACACACGTCGGTGTAAACGCACGCACACTTTAAATGAAAGGTAGGCTGTAAGTGTGAGAAAGTTACGATGAGAAGAGAGAGGATGTTGAAGTTAAAAAGCTGTTTTGGTGAATTATTAATGCCAAGCATTGTGCCCACAGTCACAGCATCTTACAGACTTTCTCACACACACACACACACACACACATGCGCACAACACACACACACAAACACAGCTGCAATCCCCAGTTGCTTGTGCAGACAGGAAACATCGTACTTGTCGCTCTGTCTGGATTTGAGGGGGTATGTGTAAGTGCTCTGTTGTCTCTGGCCCCAATGAGAGAGATGTTTGTAGTTGTTCCGTGAATGGTGAATACTGTGTGTGTGTGTGTGTGTTTGGTGTGTGTGTGTGCGTTTGTGTGTGTGTGTGTATGTGTGTGAGTATGCAAGGGGTTGAGGCAGGATTCACATATGCTGTCTACCTAAATATAGGCTGCAAAGCGACGTACAGAATAGTAATAATCTGTCTACGCGAGGGGCTTAACCGTAAGTCAGCTCTCAGTGCGTGATTCGTGGTTCAGTCCTAACAATTACATGTTTTGTTTAACGAGGACAAAGTGTGGGAATAGACGTTTCTCACCGTAAACATGAAACATTTGAGTTTGAGGTTTATCCTTCTTAGATTACGACAGCCTTAGTTTTTATTTACAAAATGCAAATGATTGACTCCCTCGAATGGAAAAGGAGCTGGGATCAAAACTGAATTTGTAGTTCTAGTCTAGGGCAGGATAAATAAGTGAGTTATTATTCAGTTACTATATTTTTCAGATTGCAGTTTGACCTCTGACAGCCCAGTGTTGAAATGCATATGATTAAACTGGGCATTCTGGCATTTCATTTATATGAAATCAAACAATATTTCCATTTGGACAGATGGTTGCTATTTATCTATTAATATAACTTGACAATAGCTCTAATCTGTGCTCTGTACATCCTCACTCAGGACTAATGACGAGGACTAAAGATTATGGATGTGTCAAAACAAAACTGTATTTCAAAAATACCTGTACGTGCACAGCCTGGCGGCTGATTATACCCTGCTGAGTCGTGTTTAACCAGCTCACACTGACCTCTCACATCAGCTCCCATACGTCTGCCTCTCGCCTCAGTGTAGTAGAGCCGCGGCGCCGTTCGTGTGATGGACGGTTAACATGTTAGTGCATGTGATGGCAGCGAGCGTGATTCGGATCTCAGCTGTTAAAAAGAGTTGCTGCGAATGTTTCAAGTGGTTTTGTGGTGAGAAACTGCGTGTGAGAGTGTGTCTGTGCACACTTCAGCCTCCATAAACGCTCTCCAAGAATGCTCAGCTGCACATGTCACGTTGTTTCTGTGTTTTCTGGAAGATGTAAGGTGCACAAACTCTGCCAACGTTAAATATTTAAGCCGCAGTTTTGTAACCCGTGTTCTCTCTTTTTTTTTCTCTCTCTCTCTCATCCCACCTCCGCCTGTAGCCGGTGTTGCCGTGGCTCAGAGAGTCGTAACGGTGCAAAGTGGACCGCTGATCCGTACCGAGGGCTCTCACGTGACAATCTGGTGCAATGTGACGGGCTACAAGGACGGGGTGGAACAAGACTTCGAGTGGTCCATGTATCTACCATCGGCTCCGGACAGGGAGATCCGCATCGTCAGCACGGCTCAGCCAAACTATGCCTACTCCGTTTATGCCCAGAGGGTGAATAGCAAAGAGATCTATGTGGAGAGGCTGAGCCGCGACTCAGCTGTGCTCCACATCACCAAAGTGCTGGCTAAAGACCAGGGTCTGTTTGAGTGTTACACACCCAACACAGACGGCCAGTACCTGGGATCCTACAGTGCACGCACAAACCTCACCGGTAAGTCTCTAAGCACACACACACACACATGTCAATCTACAGATGAACCACCTGTGTGTACAGATAAAGCACACATTGTTACAACAGATGCTCGTGTGGTGACGTTACACACATACACCCAGGCTGATCAAGATGTTAAAACACAGAGCCGACCCTGCTTAAAGGTTCCCGTATGTGTGGACATGAACAATGTGTGTTTACTGATAAATCGGCCTCGGAATAGGTCATCACAAACTAATTACCTACCCGTTCTTTAAAGGTACCCTGCCCCAGTGTTTGGTGCTATAGTTAGTAGCTGTAGTTTATCTCTGGTGCTCCAAATGCAGAGAATGAGGACACGCATGTACTCGGGGTGCACAAGTATTTTGGTGACGCGATTACATATATGCGATACAGATACCCGAACATGGTGATGCAATCCTTTATATTAAACTGACATCCAGCAGGGGAGTCGCCTCTGCAGTGGTGTTGTGATTACATCACGTCAGGGGTTTCAAGTTCTGTTGCATGTGGGGTGCTAAAAGACCTCAGTAATTTGATTAAACATACATTTATTTAGGAGTATTTAAAGATTTGAAGGGATTTCAACTCAATTTTGACACTGTACAATGCAATCAGTGTTGCTTATTCCAGCGACATGCCCCCATGAGGTTGTGCGGGGCCTCGGGTAGCTGCCCGGCCTACATGTCCTGAGAACTTGAACATGATTTCCTGTTGTCATAGGTTTGACATAAAACTTAAGGCCAAATTTGCAGCACAATCAGATCAGTGACAGCCAGGCGCATCACAAATTAAAAAAAAACAGACCATGTCTAAAAAAACCAAAGCTGTTATCTGTGCACCCTTTTGGAAACAGTGTAAGAGGAAGTTACACAAAGTCCCATCTGTTCTGACCGGAGAGAAAAACCAAGCTCTCTCCTAATCTCGCTCACACACCCACACAAACTTTCGTACGTCCTTCCCACACCGACTGTTTTTTTTCCTTGTGTTGGAGCGGTGTGTGACTGTTTCAAACAGTAGCACTTAGTTTCCTACTCCTTCCTGATCTCTCTGTCTCCCAGAGATATGTACCCAACATGCCCGCAGTACTGAAGACACAGCTGCTGCAGTTTGGGATGCCATTCCCTTCATAACTTCGTGCCTTTATCCCCGGCGGGTTGACCTTCCTCTTAGGGTCAAAGTGCAAAACCGAATGCTTATTGACAGAATTATTAAATTATTAAATATTAAATCAAAGTGTGTTTATCCCAGTGTGCCAGCGTGAACTGACGACTTTAAGGCCAGGCTGCGGAAACAAAAAGTCATTTTTTTTCACTCCACGGATCAATAGGTTCTGGTTTTTCGTTGAATGCGTGTCATCGTTAGGACCTCAGCAGTCGTGTTTTCCAGTATGAGCAGCATGATCTGAATGTGGGTCAGGGCTCGGGCGCAGGCCACTTTAAAACAGCACTGCTGATAGCACACGGTATTTATAGAAATGCGTGCGAGGGGAGCTGGAGTGTGCGAGCGGAGGTGTTGAGGGATTTTGTTATCGGAGCCTTTCTGTGTCTTTAACCTCTTAACCCACTTTCAGAGGTCGGGGGGGTACGCGTCGGGGTCTCTCCCATCTCCAGCCTCCCTGTGACCCCTCACCTCCCACCCCCCCCCAGCAGCTGCACGCCTCCTTGGACTGTGGCGGACAAACAATACATTGTCCTACCTCCCCTCGCTCACCCTTGCACTCTCATCTCTCTTCTCTTCATCATTCTCCCGTCTTTCATTCTGTCGTTTCTCTCTTCAGCTCTGGCCTCTTTGCTCTTGCCCTGTTGTATTTAAAAAAAAATGCCTTTGAGAACATGTGTTTCAAGGGTGATGTCAAAGGACAACCACAACCAGGGGAGTTTTATGGAAGAAATATGGGGGAGTAAGGATGTGACACAGAAGGGCAGACAGGAGGTTTGTGTCTGTGTGTGTATATGTCTGGATGTTGGGGGTGTTTGGGTTAATTGTAGGGGTAGAAGGCCACGTAGTACTCTGAGTGCTGCATTAAGGCTTACTCACGGGCATCTGTTTCATCCACTGTACAAAGCAGAGCTTTAAAAGGAAACTTAATACCTGACGCCTCAGGAGGAGAACAGTTTCTGCAGTGCACCTGGACACCGTCCTCCCTGATACTGTGACGCTGTGTTTTCACGTGCTGCATTGTCTGTCACGTAGAATCAGACACCTCGGCCGTGTGTTGTTAATTGTCTGGAAAGATGATCCTCGCTTCTCTTTGTGTGTGTGCCCGTGATGCTTTTTTTTTTCTTCAGGGAATAAGCAGAGCGAAAGTGTTTGTGTCTTTTTTTCTTTTTTTTTTTACTCTCTGTGATACTAAACTTAGATAAATCAAAATATTGCCACGCTCAGCCTCCTAAATGCCGATACTGCCTTAGGCAGCGCAATAATATTACACATGTGGAACGAATAATTGGCCATCATGGCCCTAAATCATGGAGTGACACAGAGATGCAGGAAAATCATTATTCTTTAACACCGAGAAAGGTTACATTTGACATTTCCATTGTTATTCTCTCCAAAGCTTTGAATAGGGAAACAAAACATCAGAGAAATAATGTGCTTAACGCTTCCGTTACTAATATTTTATATTAAGAATGAACCTGAAATCTCCTTGCGACCATGCCAACAGAGAATCATCACCTCAACTCTGCATTTCCCCTCAGTTTTACAGACCTTCATGGTGTTCACAGTTTTTACAGCCCACTACTGAATTGTTTTGGTTCAGTCTCACCGGTCTCATCATCCTTGTTTCCAGCAGCTGGAGGCAGTTAAAAAACTCTTTAAAATCCCACCATACGCTACCTGGCTCAGCAGCAGACAGACAGTTAGTGACTATGTGGAGAACATAGCATTTAGCAGCTAATGAGTAAGATATTTCCCCGAGGAGTTTGTGGCGACCCCAAGATTGAAGCTGAAGTAAGGCGAATATTGGATTTCATCAGGTGGCTAAAAATACAATTTCATAAGTGCTAAATGCCGCTTACACGTTTATCATATTTATTTGTAAGTTGATTTATCATATGTGCATATGGTGTTTTTTTACAGCTTGCATCCAAGTGCTCCAAAAAGCAATTAATGCAGATTTCTCTTTTAGCACAACTGTGAATGAATAATTAACAAGCTCATATCTGTGTAGTCACTTACGATTCTTTTACGAGACTGACAGGCTGAATAGAGTGAATCAAACTTGACTCCCCAATGCCGCATAAATGCACCAGTGTGGCAGTTTCTTCTGTATTTTATGTGTTTTTTGATTGACAGTAAAGCTCCAAAGCATAAATTCTGATTTGTTCTCGCATCCCTTGAAATCTAAAATAACACAGTTGCAGTGTTATTCATTAACCTTTACCTGCTGCGGTGGCTCTGATTTCTCTTGGTGAATGAATATGGTTCAATTCAAACGGTTTTTATTTCGTTTTCTGAAGCTATTACGCCTCGTAGAGTGTGTGTGTTTTTAACCGGAGTGGGTGCTGTTGTTTGTCTTTTAACCGCCACCGCTCTGTGGTGGTTAAAAGTTACATGAAGCTTTCGTTTAACCTGCGTGTCGTGACGCTCTCTGAGGTCAAAGGCCACATGTGGTTTCTCTGCACACTCCTCCGTACTCTGATCCTGAAGATTGACTAAGCTCAGCATGTTGCGTTTCAGTGTGTTTCTGTGTACTTGTTTGCGCTTGTACAGTTTAAGTGTGTGTGTGTGTGTGTGTGTGTGGGGTTGTTTGACTTCCTCCTACACATCAGATTGCAGAAGAAAAGGACAACAGCCTGACACGGCCATCATGGTTGTCCTTATCCTACGCACCAGCCTGTGTGTGAGCGAGTCCAACAGCCAGCAGAACAACAAGCCCTCGCCGAGACGAGTATCACACTGCTCTTACTTATGAAGCTCCCATATACCCTCACTGTCCTAGAAAGCACATAGGAGTCAGCATGCTGGCAGATAAACAGACCTCAGCCTCTGCATTTGGCAGTAGCCATCCATTCCCGGCACTGTAGTAATGTAGTAACGGAGTTGGATAACGAAAGCCTCTGCAAATTTTCAAACGGAGGCATTCTTGTTTCTTTCTGTTATTCGTCGCCATCGCACAAGAGAGAGGCAGAAAAAGGTTCATCTTCGGGATGTGTGACACGAATAAAAGATTCCGGCAGTGAGTGGTTTTGAAGAAAAGAAAGTGAGATGGACGGTGCGAAAAAAGGCAGAGATGAGGAAATTGGAAAAGAGAGGAATGGGGACAGAGGCGGCGATACTGGAAATGGGTAGTGGGGCGACGCTGAATGGAGTGTGTGACCAATAAATGATGAGCTCTCCTCTCGACTCCAATGTGATTGGTTACACCTCCCCGAGGCATTACCCACAATACAACTGCCGCTATAGGGGTGCGTTTTAAATAGTCTCTCCTGCCTGATGTGACTCCTAAGGTTACCGCAGTTACTAACCGCCGTACGAGCTCTAAATGCAATTAGCCAGCACAAATTGAGGAGCAAGAGAGAAAGGAAGAAGGGACAAAAAGGGCTACAGATGAGACCTGGAAATTTCAATTATGGCAGAAGGGGAACTGTTTGGCGAATCATTCTGAGAACAAACCGCGGTGAAATGCCACATTTCTGCAGTCACACTTTTCATTTTCATTAAATTTATGGCCTATATTTTATTCTCCGCCATGATTTTAGTGCGGGGGGGAAAAAAAAGGCTTTCATGTGATGAAACTGTGGCCCGACCATAAGCTGGAAATCTGTGAAGCAATACCTAGCCAAGGTCAAAATGGAGTGTGTGTGTGTTTCGATGTGTGTGCGAGTTCTCGAAGAGGGCAAAGCAAAAGGAGTGTTGTGTTTTTTTTTCTTCTCTCAGCACAGCTGAGCACTGAGCACCGCTAAACACACATATAGAGTAAGAGTGGCTGAATCATGCTTCTGCTGAGCTCAGCGTGAGTGACTTGAGTGCGCGTCTGATTTGCGTCTCTCCCGTTGCCTCTCTTCTCTTCTCTTCACGAGGGAGTCGGCGCTGCCAAGTTGCACTCCTCCACTTCACTTAATGAGATAGACCGAATGTGGAGATGTCATCTCACATTCTGTCTCTTTACGCTGGGTGACATGGAGACCCCGCCCCACACACTCTCTCTCCCTCTCCCTCTCTCACTCCCATCAATCCAGAGCCTCCTGAGTCGATTCAGTCTGGTCCACCGCCTCGACCCCCAGCTGGTGTTGGTCAGGCAGGTATATGGTTTTGTCAATACGGCTGTTCGTTGAGCTTCATCACAGGAGAAAGGCATAGGCAGTGATTGAAGCACATGGCACAAGACTGTGGAGGGAGCCAGTAATTGAATAAGGAGAGAGAAAGGCAAATATACTGCGGAAGTCTTGTGTTGACAAAGAAAGATCTAGTGCGATGTACTGGAGGAGAAGTGGCATCATCCTCGTGTCTCCTTGCAGCGAAACTTGTAGCTCTCCCTTTCTCTGGCCTTACGTCACCTCTCTTTCATTTTTTACACATACATTCCCCCTCTCTGGCTTTTGTGCGTGCATGTGCATGTGTGTGTGTGTGTGTGTGTGTGTTAGCACATACTGGCTCTAAGCTGCGGACTAGGCAGGACTCCAAATGGTGGTAGGAGATTTTATCACTGTGTCTGGCTTGCCATTTCCTTGCACATCTCATCTACTTTAGCGGACAGGCCTTCCTGCTCAATAACATTACTGCCACTCGGACCCACCAGGCACAGACACAGACACGTACGCACATGGGGGGGGAAAGAAAAAAAACACACACACACAAAAAAAAAAAAGTCGCAGTCACACAGCGTAGCGAGCTGTCAGTCAGGACAGATGTCGCACCCATAATTGAGTCTGAGAGAGACGGTGCTGTAGTGCTCCCATCGGAAGACATCCTTTCTACTGAACATCACTGAAGAGGGCTTTAACAACCCAGAGGATCACTGTGGTAGACAATACAACTGCTGAATTTAACATGTGGCACTGCGAATGAAACGGTGTTGTCGGACAGGGAATCCCTGACACATTCATACTGTGTAGTCCATTAGGGCAGGCAGCCATCAGTACAATGCTGTGGCTCTTGGCTTAAATGTGGAAAAATATTTGAAATTTTTTACTCTAATCCTCACATGGCCTCAAATCAGAGGGACTCCTTGTTTACAAAAAAAATTAAGTGACGTGTTTTTGAGTCGTAACTAAATTTTTAAATTTGTCTACAGACATGTCAGCTCATTAGAAAAATTGTCAAATCATAGGTCCCGTTAATGGACTTGAGTGACTGAACAGACTAGAAAGCCGTTGTTCAGTGTTTGGGGGGGGACCGCAGTGATGAACCTGAAATCCGCTACCAGACAAACAGTTGATGGATGGAATAATTGGACCCGATCCAAAATTCTCTTCGTCCAAACGGACAAATAACAGAAAACAAACAGAGAGAGAACGCCAGTGCTGGCAGCAGCATGGATGTGCCACCAATTGTCAAAAAAGTGTCTCAGCACTCCAACAGAAACAAACGAACACAGGGATCCACTCGCATTCACTCAGGTGTTATACACACAGACCTGCCCTATCCGATTACGCTGAATATAGTTTGGACCTGAACCAATCTGGTCTTGAACAATAGAATATCAAGTGCATCCTGCCTCTTGCTCCAAAATATCAGTAGTACGTGGGACTAATTAGGAAGCTGTTGCCATTGAACACAATTCTAAACGCTCGTAGCCCGCAGACACACTTCCAAGCATACACTTGTCTTTTGCAAATTTGGGTTGTTACCCCCGTACGAAAATATAAACGATGTCGGAGATGCTCTGCGTTTATCCCGATCACCCACGCTAACAGAGCAGGGCTAATGAGAGAGGATTTAATATGTTAACAAACACACATGTGGGTGTGTGTGTGTGTGTCGAGCGTATATGTTTATTAACGATTTTTATATAATGGGCTAAAGATGCGCCACTGTTTTTTTTTTTTCAGGAGTTGATTTGATTAGCTTAGCTAAGCGCTAAGGCCCTCAGGGGCCCCCGCTGCCTCTTCTCGGCGAGATTAACAGAACACGAGCCGCAGTGTGAATATGAATCCGGCATGAATATGGATGCGGCTGGGATATGCTAACGAGTGTTTGTGTTGGTTAAAATGTGTGTCAGTAAAGAGTGGAACTCGGTGCTATAATAGCCTCCAGGACTCATGTTGAGTGTGGTCCAGGACGTTCAGTCTGCTGCTGCTGCTGCATTGTTTGATGTCGGGCGGCTGCTTTGAAGCCTTATCTAAGAGCGCGTGAGAGGTTTTTTCCTGGTATGAGATATTTATATCTGATAACCTCGCTTGACACGGACACAATCCATTTCTGCACATTCATATGTGTTAGAACATTGGCGCTCACGCCCTCACTCCAGGCTGGTTATTCAAGCCACATGCTGAGATACTCTTTTCAGTGATGTATTATATGTGTGTGTGTGTGTGTGTGTGGCGAGTCAGAAAACTGGCATTGTAGGTTAGGTTAGGTTTCTTTATTTGTCTCCACCAGGGAGAAATTTGTCTTAGAGATAGGGAAGGTTACAGCACCATAAAACACATATCAACATACCACAAACGGTACAGACGTAGCAGCACATACCAGCATGACATGAAATAAAAAGATAAAAAGATGGATATTCACAATGAATATACCAGTAATATTTATCCTGCCATAAGTATAGCTCAGTCATACATCCCCTAGAAATGATCACACTCACAGCCACCAATCCATTTCCACACCAACACACATACACTAACTTTATAACCTTTATAAAAAAAGTTAAGAATCCGTCCAAAAACAACTGCAACTTCATTTCTGGTCATTAATAGAAAGAATAACTGCACCTGGGCAACTAGTGGTTGGCTGTGATGTAGCTGTTTTGTGCAAAGCAGCTGGCTGTGGTCACGAGCCACATAAGCTGCACTCCATTTGGCTGTGCCAGGCCGGTGACTGTTACATATGCAGGAGTGGGAAAACCCAGCAAGTCTGATGTTAAATATCTATCATTTAAAAAATCAGACAGCAGTAAACTTGAATACTGTCCCTTTTACGGATTGCATCGTTTGCCAAAGGGGCATGGCGGTATCTTTTTATTTGGATCTAGACACAACACGGTGGTGTTGGTACACCTGCTGCTCAAGTAATAAAGTGAAATGGAGTTGAAACCACATCATCTTGTGTGCAGACAGACTACACCCAGCTATGATTTGCTGGTGTGGTCAGAGGCCTGGCACATGTACCCTTTTTTATCTCACCAGAGGTCAGTTGCAACAATACTCTCCACCTCCTCCTCATCCTTTTCCTGTCAGTGAGAGCTGCTGATACCAGTTTAAAGATGAGCATTGCACCCACCTTCATTAGCATGCTCATCACAGCCTTGTTATTTGCAACGGGGGGGAAACAGAGGTTTAGTTAAAACGTCAGATGTAATGGATTTCAGGGTGGGCTGTAGAGTCGGCCTCAGGCTTGAGTGCTGATGTTGGAAGTGCAAAGTAAAAGAGAGAGAAGCAAAAAAAAAACTCATTTTGGCGAAGCGGCGCCGAGGCTTGCAAAGCTATGACCCTCAAGCTCCGTCTCGGGGACTCGACGCTATCTAAAATCTGTGGTGCAGAATCTAATAATGCACACGCTCGCAGATTTCTAAAAGCTGCAGAAAGGACTTTTGACTTTTGTGTAAAGACAATACTGGAAATACACACACGCGTGTGCGCACACAAACAGATTGAGGCATGACCAGCCCCCCCCCTACTCTGACTGAGGGACAGAGAGCTGACATATGTTGCCACCTGTGCCCCCCTGTGCCAGGGCAGCCACCTTGGGACGATGGTAGAGAGATGGGTGTGGGTGTATATGAATGAGAGGGGCTGGGAGGGGTTGGCATATGCCTAATTCCCCTCAGTGCTGGCAGCTCAGACAGACAGTTGCTCCCTCATCTGCTGCCCTGCTGGATGGGTGCCTGGTGATTGAGTGCTGCCCACCTCCCTTAACCACACTTGTGTTCTCAAAGACACTGTTTCACATACACCAACACACACACACACACACACACACCTGCTAATACTCTGCACCTCTGGCCAGCTTCCACACTACTGCTCCACTCAATCTCAGCTCTGTGCTGTAACAAAGTGATACTGTAGATCTTGTCATTGCATATTTATGCACGATACAAAAAGGCTTTAGATAAGACTGTTGCCAACATACCTTTTTAGGGGAGAAGGCGCATGGAACTTAGCCCAAAGACAAGGCTTTGTACACTGATTAAAACACAGTGATATGTTCTGTGATGTTTACTTGTGTACACGCGCACACACACACTCACACACTCACAGAGAAGTGGTCAGATGGCTAGGGCTATAACTGGTTCTATCCTCAGGGAAGTCTTTAATTGGTCACAGTGCTTTACCATCTGGGGCTGAAGCGACGGATCGAGGGAGGGATGAAGGGAAATGGTGGGAGCTCCTGTAAAGGGGTAGAAGAAGAGCGCAGCACAGGGATGGAGCTTATTAATTTTAATACTTGCACCTCCAGTAATCTAAGAATCATAATATACTTGATAAATGCTGTTTATAGGGTGCAAGTGGGAAAGGTGTATTTGTGTGTGTGTGTGTGTGTGTGTGTGTGTGTGTGTGAATGCGAATGATTGCACATCGTGCCGTTGTGTGCCTGCGTGCATTCATGTGGACGAGTTATTGCATGGCACGCGGTGTGTGTGTGTGTGTGTGTGTGTGTGTGTGTGTAGAAGTCATAATGACTCTAGGGTTTGTGTTTGTGCTGATGTTGGCAGGCGAAGCAAGAAAAAAAAAACCCTGCACATGTGCTAACAACCTCGAGGACGGCAGCGACGGAGAAGACAAACAGACACACACAGGGGTGGTGGCGTCTGTGTGTGTTTCTCTCCGCATGAGCTGCGAGTGTTCTCTGTAATTCATATTATGGGGACACACGAGCGTTAAAGAAAGTATATGACGGGCGCAACGATGGGGAAAGCGGGTCTGGAGTCGGTGGAGATGAGAAGTGTGGGGAAAGAAAGACACGGAGGGAGTGATACTATGGTGGGGAGAGAGGAGGGGGGGTTATTTCATGTGTTTAGACATGATGTGTAAATCTTTGATGCTATAAAGGATTTCAGTCGACGATAGCTTTGCACACAGCTCTTCTCAAATGCTCTTAGGAAGATTTGTCTTTCATACTCCCACCTCTCTTCAGACTACCCCTCCTCTTACGCCTCGCCTTTTTAATCTCCCGCTTACTCTCCATCTTCCCAACACACTCACTCAGGCTTTCCTGGCTGGGCCTCCTCATTGAGGGGTTGTGTCACATTGTGTGTGTATGTATTTGTGTGTGTTTTTGTGTGTGTCTTAGTTACTGTTAAATCCTCCTCTTCTGCCTTTGTGTAAACAGCGTCTCATATTTGAAAGCTACTCCTCACCACGGATCCCTCTCTTATCGCAGCGTTCAGCCTTTTAAACGCCACGTCACCATTCTCCTGCTACAATAACAAAGCCCACTCCTTCACTCCGCTGCCCATCTTTCTTTTCTTTTCTTCTCCTACTTTCTCCTTTTGTTATACCTCTCTCTCGCTCTCTCTCTCTGTTTGTGCTGTCCAGTGAGGAAACCACATGCATATACATTTTAAAAAAACAGACTGACGGAAAGTTAAAAAGTGTTTTTTAATATGTATTTTATACATTTTTGTTCTAATTTTCAGCAATTTAAGTGATTTGGAGCAGCTCATCCAGCTGTAAACTCAACATCAGTGTAAGCTACATTTGCTACACATCCGGCAGACACGGAGTTGGTGTTGTGTCCAATATTCACTTTCTTTTATCTCCGTTTTTGGTCTCTACCAAGTCGCAAGGGGAAATATGCAGTGGTGCACCATTTTCACCAGCTAGTTCCTAACTGTGTCTGTTTGATTAGTGATTAACAAGGAGGTGTGCAGATGAAAATAGCTGCCTGCTGCTGATGAGAGTGGTGAAACTGAACCGAAACGGTTAAAAACCAAAACAATGAGCTGAAAGATGCTAAAATGCTCCGTGAAGCCAATATTTAATATGAAAATATTGATGAGAATTAACCTAATACGGCAAACCTTAGTATATTAGCACTTTATCATGTCTAACCTACGTTGGCGCTCACTTTGGCAAAACATTGTGGGTGCAAACTGATGACATTTTAGATTATGCTCTCCACTTGTCTCTCCGCTAATGTCGACAGTTGGTATAGACTGACCCAGACACTGGCGGGTGGCCATGAAACAGGAATGTGCAGAGACAGAAAGTGTGCATGGTAGTGATGCACGGCTCAACTTACCGGTACTAGAAAAATATCACAAGTTCTAACAAAGCAGCGTCCCCGACTAAGTTATTAATAAGTTACAGAAACATTGCGTGCAGTAGTCCGACCTCCACCTTCTCTTCACCTCTACCTGTCACTCATCTCCTCTCTCAAACGCACAGGCGTGCTGTTGAGGGCGCAGCCAGCGTTGTGCTTTCAGCTCAGCTGGATGCTCTGAAGCGCATCGAAATAGGTTAAATCCTGGAACTGTCGACTCAATTATTTTTCTACATAGTGCAGCCAAACACACATGCACACACATACAGTATAGACATACACATGTAGGCTACTTTTTTATGTGTTAAGAAGATTCTTAAGATGTGAAGGATGCATCATTCGTGTACATGAGCCTTGTATGTGAGAGATGTGAGAGATGGAGAGATGGAGTACTCCTATTTAATGAATTGTTTTGCTGTTATTCAATGATAAAGAACACATTTGGAACCATTCGTCTGTTTATTCAGCCTAGATCGAGCCTAGAGGGTTTTGACAGCTCTCTGACCTGCGCATCACTGTGTGTAGTGTGTGTGTGTTGTGATGTTAGTAAAAAAAATTAATTGATTAAAAACCGGTCTGGTCAAGTTTGGAGTTTCTCATAACCCAATGGAATAATAAAGCTATTAGATTTTGAATAAATGGCACCGGTGCTAACTCGTCGACTTTCTTCGTCACAATTTATTATACTCCTTGTTGAAAATGACTACGAGGCCGTGACATTCAGTCACTCTCCTTGTGTCTTTCCGTGTCCTCGGAGGGAAGTTTCGGCTTATATTATTCAGAAAGTTTGCCAGGGAATTATTAGGGGGAAAATAAGGCACCCGTGAAATTGAGCAGTATGGAAATATTTAAAAATGAAATTTTTAAGCATCTGCATGAAACACTTTGAAAACGTGTTGTCTGAGGACAGCGTGTGATAACGAGTACGACTGAGTCACGGCTCTGGAGGAACGAAGGGGAGTACCTCAGTCACTTATACTACTCTTTGTGTGTCAGAGAGCAGCTGTCCCCTCAGGGTTGACTAGCTTGTGTGTGTTTTGTGTTTGTGCGTGTGTGTGTGTGTGTGTGTGTGAGAGCGAGAGATTGCCTGATTTTGACGTGCAACCTTTGGGTATAATGAGCTGTAATAGCCACAGGGGCCTAGCTCTGTTTCTCTGTCCGTCTCACACAGAGCAGATGTTACTCCCTTTACTAGTTTTATGACCCCCTTGGATAAGAAAAGAGAGAGGGGTGGGGTGTGTGTGTGTGCAATGGGGTCACTGTCTGACTGACATGTAGAGTACGAGCTGGTTGGGGATCAGCGCTCGATGAAACGTGCCTTGCCCAGTGCCTCTGAGACATGAAGAGAACAAGCTGCAGGAGGAAGGAGGCCGGGGAAAAATAGAAAAAGTGATAATTGGGTGCTGACAAGCAACTAGTCAAACGAAAAGGAAACTCGCCAGATAACGTGGCAGAGAGAGAGCGAGGGGAGGGAGAGACGGAGGGTGGTGAAGTTGGAGTGAGGAGGGGAGGTGGGAAGTATGACAGCATAAGGAGACAGGAAAGGATGCTTCAGACTCAAAGACCCCTTTTATTAAATGAAGAGGCCTTTTTTCTCTCTCAGTCATTGTGACCTCTTTGCTATAGGACACACACTTACACTCACACATCCTCTCAGGCTGATGTTCCATTAGCAGAAGACCTCACAGCTCCTAACCGAAAAAAAAAAAATCTCATAACGGCATCTGTAAGATCTCTCATATATCCTCTCATCCATTTCCTCCATCCTGCCCTTATTCCCATTTTATCTCTCCTCACATTTTCAGAAGATTGGATGTGTGTGTGTGTGGCGTGTTATGATATGAACAGTGTGGAAGCCTCTTTGATCACATGCGATATTGCGGGTAGACGCTGAACTCGCGGTGCTTCGTTTAAAACGCTCGTTGTAGCTTTAATTATTGTTTTTATGTCAGTTTTGTTTTTTACAAAACCTCAAAACGAAATCGTTTAAGCTGTGGGGTTATATGATTGGGGTTTATTCTCCCATCAACAGTCTGTGATCCTGATAATAAATAATTGTTAATGCATTCGTAATGTATAAAGACCTCAGCTCAGAAAGGCAAATAAAAAAAATGTTGCTTTTGGCCTGATTTATAATCGTTTAAAGATTACAGCAAATGTAGAAACAAATGTTTTTTTCTCTGCTTGAATGATGATGATTTCTTCTGGTCCCTCTTTATGGAGATTGAACTAGTAATTATTACTGTAAAAGGAGAGTAACTTCTCTGGCTAGACTTTAATATTCATTGATGTTGACTGCATACAGCAAACCTGCCTGAGCCCTCCAATATATTCAAGATTTTGACCTCTGATTCATCCGCAGATGGAAAATAAAACCTCGTATTCTGCGGATTTGTGAGGTGACTTCCACCACTAAGCAGATTATTCTGACTGCTGAGATAAGAATTATTGTAATCAAGGTCTTACAGTACATTGTGCGTAACGGTAATTACCCGGTAGTGAAAGAAGTCTTGGATCCTTTTTTGCTTTTTTGTTAAATGGATGAATGTGACGTGTTAATGAAACATTTACTCATTGTGCCAAACTGTATTCAGCATTGTGAAAAAATGATTTATGCCTCTTAACGAAGACCATAGCCGTTGTCAACGTCAAATATTTTAACAGCCTTTTGCAAACTGACAGCTGTCAGCTAGTTACAAATAATTGCGAGCGAGTCCACAGTGCCGCACAGATGCAGACTAATGAATGCGGCGCTCTGTTTCTCATTGTTTTCCCTCTTTAACAGGCACAGGCCGTATCCCGATGCATCATCAACGCCGCTGTCATCAAAACTTTGCCGTATGGACTGCAATTTTAAAAAAGTGAAATAATCACGTAGTTTTTTCCCTCCAATGTTGTAAATGGATGAAAATTGGATTTTTAAAAAAATCAATAATACATCATTGGTTGTTTTCTAACACCCCGACAACCCCCTCTCTCAGAAAAGCAGTTGTCTCATCAGAGCTTAGCAACCATTGCCAGGCACAGCAGGCCTCTCTCTAGCTCTGGATTTCCTCTGCATGTCCAAAGCGCCGTGCACGTGGCCGTAGTAACGACGTTAAAAATGGGGAAAACGGTTAAACGATAGTAGTTCAAATTCTCAATGAGGACTCTAAAAGTACAGTTGCAGTAGTAGTTTAGTTTCTACTTTCTACTAGATTTTCTAAGCTGCGGTCAGCACTGGATCCAGTTTATAGCGACCTCCAATTTCCTCAGAAGGGAACACAACAATGATTAAACAGAAATATAAAAATCCCCATTGGATTGTAGATTTTAGATTAAAAACAAAAATCTCAACACGCCTCACTAATGACGGCGCTGTAGCAACACACTGTCATAAATCCACGGGAGATCATCATATTAACAAACATTCTGACATGAACGTAATGAATATATAATCGTCCCCAACATGTTTTTATGCCTGTTATTGCATAACGCATAAATCACGGGAAGACACAGAAACAGACAAGACGATCGGCGCTCTGTAGTTTAGGTTAAATAAGGCGTCGAGCTCATCTGATCGTGTGTGTTGTATTATGGATGTGTACCCCCTGCTGCTGGACCCAGATCCTACAACGCGTCCCTTCAAATCCAGTCTCACCCCTTTCTTCTCTGGTAAAGATGACTCCCTCGTGTCTTTCTCCCGGCTCCGAGGCCTGATCCTTACTCTGCCCTTTTTCTTTTTTTCTTCTTCTACTCCGTGTTCTGTCTTTATTAACCGTACACGCTCCTGGGGATGGTGCCGTAGATCTCAGTTCGTCACAGTTTGCTTTACTGGTTTGCTCGTGGGGTTCTGTTTGAAGACTTGCTTGATTTTCCAGCCTCGTGCGAAAGTGTTCACTCGGTGTGTGTTGAGCACGAGTTTGTTACTGTGTGTTTATTCATTCCTTTAGCATCGAAGTGAAGAGTGACAAGTACACTATATATAAACTACAAACAGAATTATAATCATCTATCTGCAGTACTTTTCGCACTTCCTGCACAGGAGTTGGTGTGTTGTGGGTCGTGGGATGAGAGCACTGCCTCTTTGTTCTTCATCGTTGCTCTTTCGTTCCTTTTGTCTTCATCCTCACTTCTTCTTTTTCCCCTCTTCCTCCCACTTTATCGTTCTCTCTCCTCTGACCAAATTTCCCAGTTATAAACCACTTCATCCCTCGTTCTGACTCATCAACATCGCTCACGGAGAAGAACAAAGAAGTGGAGGATGTGAATGAGCAGGAATAATGGGTTATAAGAATGAGAAAGACAGGTGTAGGCATGGTATCCAATACGCCCGCTTGTGTCGCAGCCATCCTGGGTCAGTAAGTGACGTCTGCTTAAGCGACGAGGCCGAAGACTCTCTCGTGAAGTGGAGCTGAAGATCGCCCACTCGCTCTGTTTCCCTCTCAGCAGTACTCTCGGTTTCACAGAGTAATTAACAATAATTACCCTTCTGGCTTTGCCAAATGGCCATTTGCTTTGCAATACACACACACAAACACAGACACACAGAAACGTACACACAGAAAAGCAGTAACCACTTCAGCTGTGGCTGAGCATTTGCACTGTTATGCAGTAGTATTGTATTTGGAGACACTGTTTTTTTTTTTAAGGTGTATTTTTTTTTATTTTTGAAGGTGAGACAATAAAATCCGAAATCAGAAAATTCAGGTGGAGTAACGTATTAATGCGTTTAAAGGCTTATCAGACAAACCCAAACGAAAGTTGTCACAACGTCAAACTATTTATCCGTTCAGGACGAGGTAAACCGTAAAAACATGCTGTTTATTTTTCAAGATAATCCCTCAGGAATATGCTCTCGCACAGACACGATTGCCAATGCAATGTCTTGGCAGATGATGTTACCTTGTTTGAACTGTTTTGCTTTGTTTTGCCTGACCCCTCTGGTCTGGTTCCCTTCAGCGGCTCCCTGTGAGCGAGCAGACTGTGTTTACTTTTACACTGGGCTCGGATCAGTCTGAACTCAGCTCAGGGAGGTTTGCAGGTTTGGTATGGGCGGAAAAAAAAACCCAGACTAGCCTGCACAAGAGCCCCTGACCTCAACCTTATCAAAGTTATTTTTGGGATGAATTGCAACGCCAACTGTAAGCCAGACCTTATCGCCCAACACCAGCGCCTGGCCTTGCTAATGCTTTTTGTAGCTGAAATGGAGCAAAAGACCCTGCAGCCAGTTTCCAAAAATCTTGTGGAACGCCATCCCAGCAGAGCTGAGAGTGTTATGGCAGCAGATTAATGCCCATAGTTGTGGAGTAAAATGTATAAAAATCACATACGGCATGGATAATAAACTTTGTTTAGGCGTCTACATACTTTTTTAGCCGTGTAGTGTTGCCAGGGTCAGGGTCTCACAGGAGTTTCGGTTGACTGCCTCACCATGCTGGTGTTGTAGTATTTACCGGCACATTTAAATATATGTCAGAGAAAAGCTCCATTATGGAGATTGTCATTGTCACCTTTGATATCTACTCCATTATGACTATCCAGGCAAAAGTTTTGACATTTAAAAAGCTAAGCCACTGCCAGACTCTGACCAAATAAATAAAAACGAAGCTGCTGCACACAACACTTTAAATACGCTCAAGCATGTGCAAGCAGATGCAGGGAAACACAATGAAATGACATCCGTGTGGGTGCATACATGTGTTTGTCTATGTCGTTGAAGAGCGTGTGCTCATGTGAGCCAGAACATTTGTAGCAGCGGTAACATCCAGAGGGCAACGTGAATCTCTCCAGTTCCTCCAGTCATCATCCCCCCCCCACGACGAGACCACAGCAGAGAGCACAAACACTGATATTTGATTTCTTGTTGTTTTTCCTGTAAGTATTATTTTATGTCCCCGCTACTCCAACAGTAAGCCCACACACGGCAGAGAGATGTTAAGTCTGAGTGCATGGGAAAATGAACAGATCAGACCTCGTAAACGATCATTTCCTCCTCGTGTTGTCTTTGCGAAATCTCTTTTCGTTTGCTTTTGTGTCCCGACGTCTCCCACTCTTCTTTTCCCTCCCTCATGCGACTGGACTTAAAAGGCCAGCTTGAGGGATGACAACCGTCGCTCACTTCAGAGGGGCTCTGAGAGTAAGTGAAGATCTGGAATGGAGGCAGATGAAAGTGAAAAAATTGCAGATGAGGTAGAGCAGGAAGGGAGTAGTTTTAAACATTTATAATGGATTGACAGCTCCCGCGTCAGTCAAAAAAAAGCAGAATAACAGCCACACTTCACAGCCGCACACCTCCATCTCAAAACGATTACCTGATCCATCATTGGAAAGGTTTTTAATCACGAGTACTTTGAGATTCCAGTCTATGAATGTGATCCAAATTGGGAAAAATTCTCCTAAATCCTTCTTGAAATTCTGAAATTATTCATTTATTTAATGGCAAATAAGACTAACTGAGTTGAGTTTTTTTTGTGTAAACGACAAACACGCCAAATGTTTTGAATATTTTTTTAAATGCACTGAAAGGACTCATTCCCGTCGTCATCAACACACTTTCTCTGAGTTTTTTATTTCGGGGTTCAGTTGGGGAAATTAAATCTCTTTATTAAAACCTTTCAAAGATATGAATAATATCTGGCTTTTGCTATCAGGAGCACATTTTTATGTCTGTGTTTACGCTCGGATAACACGATGGTAACACTTGAAGACATGAGCCGGGAAGATGTTGCAGCTGCACAGCTTTTTGGCTTGGCAAAGTGGCCACACGCTATTTTAACACAGTCATCCTATGGTGTGTGTGTGTGTGTGTGTGT
Organism: Larimichthys crocea; assembly: GCF_000972845.2. Lineage (NCBI taxonomy): Eukaryota > Metazoa > Chordata > Actinopteri > Sciaenidae > Larimichthys > Larimichthys crocea. Next base: position 16,556,743 of record NC_040028.1, read on the forward strand.
GAATCTCTTAACACTGCGCTGACTGATCACACACATTTTCATTTAGCTTGCATTCAAACCGTTTCCTAAAAGACTGTAGTAATTTCTTTTATATAAATGTTAGTCAAACATGAGTAAATGGTGCTTTTGGACTGTTTTCAGGATCGGTACACACTGGATGTCTCAGCGAGTGTTTACTGCAGCACGGTGTATGTGAGACTTAAAATGAAGTGTGACGGCACGTCTCATTGATGTGTAATAATAGTTTTGGACACGATCTGAAGTGTTTACAGCCGGTACATGACTACGCTTCTTCAGGGTTTGACTACACTTCATAGTAGGAATGTTTTGATCTTTTTGTGGGAAGAAAAAAAGTATAAAATACTCACAGATTTGTCTTTTTAAGGCTATTGTAACGGTTGTAATTTGGCACACAGACGTTAGGGAGTTAGGAAGGTAGAATAAATCAATATGATCTCCTCACAGAGAGTGAGTGTGTTTGTGCCCGAGAATACCATCACATACATCTCATCCTAATCCCCCCACAGATTGAGGTCATTGGAGGCTATTTGAGGATCTTCGTGTGTTTACAACCTCTGGAATTGCTGAGAATGGCTGGTGCCATCTGATTGGTTTTATTTAATCTCCCAGACATATCTGTATGCAGGGTTCTGATTGGCCCAGAGGACTTTGAGATGGAGTCAGTGTGTGAGAAAGGCTTGTTGTTCTCACACTGTTCCCCAGGTGGGTCCACAGGTTTCAGCACTGGCTTCATGTTTTTTTGGGATGGGGGGTTGTGGTTGTTATAGTGACTACCGGCTGTTCTCAGAGGCCTTCAGCATCATGTGGGAGGGTTGCTATGGCAATGGTAGGTTGTAGCGTAGGTGTGTTGTTGTGGTAACATTATGTCAATGCAAGGCTGCTGTTCACTCGTGGCTCTTCGGGGAGCAGAATCAGACATTTGTTGATGGCTGTGTGATATAAATTATATTTCATTTTAATGATGCCTTCTTCAGATTGAACACCTAACAGTGTTTTATGATACAGATAGCACTCGAGGTAACAGAGAAGTGGATTCCTCATCGGTATTTTGAAGATTTCTTCAAAGAAATGCAGGGAACTGTTTTATTTCTGTTTTTGTTTCATTTACTCTGAATATCTCTCAAAGTGCTGCACTTGTTAGCGTCAGGGTGTCTGACCAACCTGATTACTCCCTTTCCTGCCACTTGTTTTCATCGTTGCCTCTTTCTTTGAGTGTCTTGTTAAACTCCAGTAACCAGATGTCAGGCCTCGTCTCTCCGCCTCCTCTATCATTTTTCTCTGATCTCTCTTCCTTTGTTCCCCCCCTCGTTTGTTTCATTAGTGGTGTTGGTTTCTCTGTTCTCGCAATCCCCATCTCTCAATTTTACTCATGTAAAATAGCACGCGCACACACAGTGAGTGTGTGCAGACATGTTTGTACTCATATAAGTTAAACGATTGCTGGAAAGAAGCTCCTTTCTCCTCCTGCCTCTCACCAAATGTGATGTGCAAAATACTGAAGCCACACATTTATTTTAAAAAAGCACAAAGACAACAATTTAAAAGTTGAAACTGAGAAATGTTTGTTTTGAAAAATGATATTTTGAATTTGATGGCAGCAACAGAACAAAATTGGGACAGGGTCATGTTTACAACTCCGTTGCATCACCTCTTCTTTTTACAACTCTGCAAACTGAAGAGACCAATTTATGTCATCTTAAAAGTGGAACGCGTTCTCATTCTTTCTTGATGCAGGGTTTCTGCGGCTCAACAGTTCCAGGGTCTCCTTTGTCGCGTTTGACGTCTCCTAATGCGTCAAACGTTTTCAATAGGTGACAGCCATGCTGTGAAACGTGCAGAATGCGGCTTGGCATTGTCTTGCTGCTGGAATAAGCGAGGCTGTCCCTTTTGAAAAAGACATTGTCTACTTGGCAGCGTATGAACTGTGTTCGCATACAATGGTTTTTTCAAAGTGCTCCTCAGCCCATACAGGACATCCACAAACAGACGTGTTCACAGCCATCCAATATTGTTTTTTTTTGGTCTTGTCCCTACGGAGATTTCTCTGATCCTCTGAATATTTTAATGATATTATGCACCGTAAACAATAAAAATTCCCAGATATCCAATTATTTGTCAACTCTTTTGGAAATGGGGTTGCATGTTTCGTCAGAGCAGGTGACTTGAGGGGAACGACAGGCCTCGAAAGAGTGATTTGTAGTCCTCACAACGACAATCCCTTTGGAGTCTGAATAGCCAAACATCTTGACAATGCACTCCACTGGCATAAACCCACACAAAGCATTTCCAGGCTTCTAAGAAGGACTCACAGTCACCACATGCCAACGCAAGACAGCTTTTCAGCATTTTGTTTTATCACAGCTCATCTTCAATCGCCGTCTATTGTCCATTGTGAACTCTTTGTATATATTCCCAGGCGTGGCATACGTGTGCCCATGCACGTGTTTGTGCGTGTGGTTACAACATATATGTAGTTTTGCAGCTTCAACCAATGACGCAAATGATAGAAGGGCGAACAGGGCCACACATCCAAACAGCTGAAAGAGCTGACGCTGTGGATACTAGTTTTTTTTGTTTATTACGACCTTTCCTCCTTTGGTTATCATTAATGCATGAGGTTTTTGGAAATCTTTTTTGGGGTCGAGCGCTATCTATCCGTCTATTTCTCTCTTCAGTAAATACTCATATACAGCGGCACCCTGGCACATATCCAAAAATAAAAGCTATACGTGTTTATTTTCAGCAATGCGTGGAGTGTTTCCAGCCGCAAATACTGATATATGTATTTTAATTATTACAGCTTGATGTCTCTGTTACTACCTGCACTCGACTGTCCCACGCTCTCATCTCGACCATCTGGCTTGAAGTCCGTCTTCTGTTCTCAGCTGTGTTGTAGATGGGAAGGATGGGATGAATTTATTACAGCAATTTAGTAAGACGGCGAGTAACTTGCCATATATAGTATGTGTGATCAAAACAAAAAGGTAAACTTAGTGAGAGGAAGTGTTATGGAGCTGTTATGTTTGTTACAGCAAACCTTGTTGTAGGATGATATCAGTCTGAATTGAGAGCCGGAGGGGTCTCTAGATGCATCGGGCTGGATGAGATTGAGAAAATACCATCAACGCATGATGACATGTGAAAGTCACGTATGGGAAGAGGAAATGGAGGGCAGTCACCTCAGAACAAAAGCTCGGTTACATTAACACCTTTTCCTTACACTAGGGAGTCAAAACAAGATTTTGACCCAGCCTGTTTATTCTCACTTCCATAACTGTAGGCGTAAACAAAAATAGCATGTTTTATTGTGGTAGCACCGCATAGTGTTTCTGTCAGACAGGTAGATGGGTTTTTCTGGTGTTTAAGGGCCCGGATGACACCTTTCTAAAATGAGTAATTCCAACGTGTCCTGTCATCTCAAACATATCCTGACTCTCCTGAGTGCTAATTCTTCCCCCCCTGTTTTTATTTCCGCAGTCATCGCCGACTCGTTGACAGTCACAGCTCCGGCTCAGACTCTGTCCAAGGTGGAAGGCGACACGCTACAGCTCACCTGCGAGGTGTCTCGGATCACAATGCAGCACACTCACTTATCGGTGGGTTGGTACCTGCGTTCCCCGGAGGACGCTGCCGCCCCGCCCCAGGAGCTCGTCACCTTGTCAAGGGACTTTGTTCTGCGCTCTGGGGGACCGTACCGACAGAGGATGGCGGCGGGGGATCTGAGGCTGGATAAAACCAGCGCCACGTCCTACAGGCTGACCATTCACAAGCTACAGCCGGTGGACCAGGGTCTGCTTTACTGTCAGGCTGCCGAGTGGATTCAGGATCCAGACGGCAGCTGGTTCGCTATGACCCGCAAGCAGAGCGACAAGACTCAGCTCCGCATTCAGCCCACGGGTGAGTAAAAAAAAAGAGAGGGAGGGGTAAAGATGCTGATCTGCTCTTAGGTCCCCCCATGTCCTTTTAACAGACACACACATGCAAGCACGTGGGTCGGCCTCCTCTGATTGCTGATGAGTATCTCACACTAAGCTCATTAGCTTACTAAAGGGGCTTAACTGAACCTCCACAGACTCCCCACTTTTGTATTTGCGTCTGTTTGACGGGCAACATTACAAGCACATCCAAGAATAATTCATCCAGCTGCTAAACAGCGTGGGCGTCTTGACACAGGAGGCCTTATAGATTCCACATGCAAAAATCTCCCAGGCAACAGGTGGCTCAAAGATTGGAGGCTAAAAATGTCTCTTTCAATCACTCGCCGCCAACAATTGCGTCAGTCTAGTTTGCGCAGGAGTGTATTAGTGGGAAAAACTGTGCTTTAAGTGCTGTTGGGAGGGAGGAAGAGGAAGAGGGAGAGGGTTGAGAAAGGAACAGGATGTTCATGATGGGAGTATGTGGGAGAAACAAAGAGTGCATTGGGGTGTCTGATGGAGGCCTTGTATGATAATGATCTAATAAGCTGTCATCCTCCAGAGTTTAAACCAGAAAGAAAGACGGTTTTACAACTCCTCACACGTACTCCAAACCTCCCACCCGGTCCCGACCCCATCACACCCACATCCATGAAGAATCTCCTCCTTTGTGCGCTTCCAAAGACGGGGCCACGGAGATGGGTGATAAACTGCTTTGACATTAGCTCAATTACCAAGGCAGCATGCAGTGGCGACTGTCTTCATGCCAGTAAATCATTTCAAAGTGGAGTCGCTTCGCGGATTCTCCATTAGGCATTAGATCCACTCTGGACCAATACAACTCAATGGTGCCCCGGATAGTGCTGGATGGTGGATGAAGGAGGGAGTGTGGGAACTCGGGATGTAAAAGCAGGTTTTGTCAGATGAGTTCCTGCCACTTCTGGGACGAGACAAAAGGCACAAAGAGCTCCCCGCTCGGCACCCTTCGTCACTCTCTCTCTTCTCTGTAATCTATAATGGATGGAGGTGTTGCGTGACAAAGAGAATACAGCGTTGCAGAGTTGCGTGTGGCTCTAGGTGTGAGCGCTCCAACTCGAGTATATGTGGGTTCATTTTTAAATTCTTCTCGTCTGCGTACTTATCACCGCACGACGAAGGCACAACTTGCGCACCTCCAGGCCGAACTTGTGCATTTGATGTTGCACCTGTCCGAGTGCATATTTGACAGAGTAAGAGAGAGAGAGAAATTTAGAAAAGAGAGGGAGCATCTCCTCTATTAGACTCCTATTATAAAAGATGGAGTGGATCTCGAGACAGCCCCATCACTGGCTAATCACCCACAGCCTCAGCAGAAGAGAGAGAGAGAGAAGCAACGGACAGAATCCTAATGTACCTTTCGCTCTCAGTTTTTACCGTCTCTTTCTCTTTTTCTCCCACCTCCTCCCTTGCTCTCACATCACCTCTCATTTTCTGCAGTCATGTCTCATCACTGCATTTCTTTTTTCCTCCTCCTTCTGTTACTTGCAATTAAAACTCTTCGTTTTTTTTCCTAATTAGCTCTAAACACTTACACATGCCGGACCTGCGAGTCTGTTTTTTCCACCCCGAGTTCTTCTGCATCCTCTCGGCTGAACACGGTACTTAACGGAGCCCCATGCTGAGTGCTGACAAATTCTTGTCAATGCAGGTCACGGCCCTTTTTAAGCTTTGTTCCCTTTGCTTCACAATTAATCACATTTAAATGTCACGAAAGAATATATGCCTTGCTGCTCTTTTATCTGCGGGGCCTTTTCTTCTCGACCCCCTGCCATTATGTGCACTTATGTGTGCACAACTGCTGCAAGTGATGATAATTCCACCGCTGATTGTTCCGGTCTTTGTTTTGTTGACGATTCGGTTCATCGTTTAGTCTGAGAAATGTCAAATACGGCGAAAAGAAGACAGTCCACAACGCATAGGTATCCAACCTACAGTAATCCAGAAACTCTGTGTGTAAACAACACCCCTCTCTCTCCCACTATAATGTTCTCCTGCATAACGAGCTCTATACCGAGGGCAGGCTTTGAACTTTTCCACACGAGTGTTTCTCAGGAAGTCTGTTTAAAGGCTTTGTAATTACAGCCCAGGGCTACTACCTCGCTGAGAAGGAGAAGCCAGCCGTCTTTGATACACGCCGCGCTCATCATCTGGAAATTAATACAGCAAATAAGACCGAACACACAGCCATGCGCGCACGTGCACGTACCAAACCCAAGCTGCACATGCGCGGACGACAAAGGTGGCGTGGCGTGGTGTAGAGCTTGCAGTGTTTACTTTGTCTGCCCTGTCTTAGACCGAGCAAGAGGAGGAGGAGGAGGAAGAGGAGAGAGCCTGACTCTCGTTCAGACTGCTGAAGAGAATTTTAATTAGATGTGTTTTTTTATTGCAGATGTGAAACCGAGGGGGGAAGAGAGCAGAGCTCTCTGAAAGATCAGCGTTTTACTGGGGGTGTGATGCACTGTGTGACCTCGAGCGTCTCCACTTCCCATCCTCTCTCTCTCTCTCTCCGTCACTAATTGATGCTATTCTATTATCCCAGCCATCCTTGACCACCTTAAACCCCTTAAACTCTACCATCCGCCCCCCTCAGTCCTCCACACTCTTTAAACATCCCATATTGTGCATATGGAATAAAATGTAGCAGTGTCATGAATTTCAATCGTAGCCCATATTTAGACATCAGTCTTATTTTAGACATCAGAAACGAGCTGTTTGGTAACCAAATGTCACCGTCTTGAAGAGATCTCCTCCTCCCACACTTACACTCTTTCCATTCTGCTGCTTTATTTAAAATCTAGTGCTGTATTCAAAGATTTTGTACTTTAACTGGTATTGGATAAAACTCTTACTATCTAATCTTACTAAGCCAGAGGTGGATTCTCATTTTTGTTCCATAAATCACTGAGCGTTTCTCATTGCAATACATAAATCCTTGCAGCCATCATACCACTTTTCTGATAGTTCTACTTAGCATTTGTTTAACCTTTTTACTTTCCCTCTGTTTCCCCCCTTTCTTTCCCCACTTAGATCGGGACTTCAGCATCCAGGTGAGCACGGAGCGACGGTCCTTCACGGCCGGTGAGCCGCTGGAACTTCGCTGCACCATCGAGGCACAGAACGTGCCGGAACGTTTCTTCTCGGTGTCGTGGGTCTTCAGCAGCTCACCGGTGGCCGTGGTGGGCCCGAGTGCCGTGCCTGTCCTGGGACCCGATTACATCGCCCGTGAGGCGGCCGGACACATGACCGTGCGTAAAGAGAGCACCAACGTGCACCTGCTCAAGCTGCAGCACCTGCGCCCCGAAGATGCCGGGAAATACATCTGCCGCGTGACGGAGCGGGAGAAGACGCCCACGGGAGATTTCATCGACCGCAGCAAGAGGTCGCGCAATGTCCAGATCACCGTCCAGTCACTCAGTGAGTAAATAATCTGCTCATGAGGCCACTGACTTGGTTGTCAATTACACCAAGAATGATGAGCTTTTAATAATAACAGTTTTATCTTCATGTAAGCAGTATGAGATGTCATGCTGTGGTCCTCTCCAGCCTCTCTATCTTTCTCACTCCCCTCCATTTCCATTGCAAGGTGGCCTATAAGAGATAGCTGCACAGCCTCTATTGTCAACTGTGAGTAAGAGGGGAAAGGATAATGCTACTCTTATGCCTGATGTATTTTCTGTTTGAGTGGATTGCTAAGGATTGGTAATGCAGCATTATGGTCCTTCCCATTTCCTTGGCTTAGCTGCGAGAGGGGAGGGTGGGTAGGGGTGGAGGGGGGTAACACTTTAGCAGGATAATGGAGAGCAGACGAGTCCAGACTCAAGGAGGCTGAGCTAACAGCCATGAAATTAAAGCGTGGACAAAGAAAAGATGCAGAGAAAGGCGCCCAGCTCTCCAGGGCCCTCTAAGTGGTTCCCCCCAGGCTAAATTGTTGTATTCTGCCGGGGCTAGATCTCTACAGCGGGGTTAAGCAGGGCTGGCCGATGGGGTTGTGCCAGACTTGCAGCCGGGGGGGGGATGCAAATTTTTAAAAACCTGCTCACAATCCTCTCATCAGTGGCAGCAGGAAACACACCCCTCCGCCAGTTTGGGTCATTTGCTTCATCTCTGTACCTCCACGTCTCTCAGGACTGGAACTGTGTGTGGAGACAGCTGCTCCCAGCATAATAAAACGTAATATCCACCGAGCAGTATCTGCTCTCAAGCAGCCCAACGCTACCTTACCCTGACCGCTCTGCACCCCCCTTTGCTAAATCAGCCTAAAACAATGGCCTTGAGCTCGCGGCGGTCTCCAGGGAACCTCTCTGTATGGGTCGTTTTGTTTTTCCAACAAAAGACCTTAATGCCCCATAAAGGATGTTTATAGGGTTTACACAGGATAATGGCCCATGGTTATTGGAGGAGAACGTCCACGAAACACTGCAGTCATGGTCAGGCAGACATTTCATACACAAACTTTTCTGTTTCACTGCGAACACACACAAACACACACACACACCCAAACACAATTTTCAAGACGCGCTCCATCACTCTAATTGGGGGAATTGGGTGAGAGTTGCTAATAAGGTGCGACGGGGGTTAAAGTTGATGAGTCAGAGGCAGGCAGAGGTGACAGCGAAGGGAGAAAAAAAACAGAGGTAAACACTTGTGACAAATCAATGTTGATGGATGAGTTTACCTTTGCAATGAGAAAAAGGGAGGGAGAGCTTACATGCCACCCCGAATCTCTATCATAGTGATAGAAGGGACAAATGCAAGGCTAGGAGGGGGGGGAAAGAGAGGGGGGGTGTATTGTAATGGAGATAAAGTGCATTTTGTGGTTTAAAAAAAACAAAGAAGAAGGAGCTAGTGAACATTTAAAAAAGAGAATTAAAAGGGAAAGGCATAGATGTCCAGGAACCAGGCGGATTTATGGGAAGAAAGGTGTGTCTAACAATCCTTTCTTCACGTTTCACTGTGAGAAATGAACAGAAGACGATACGTTTCTGGCTCTGGAGAAACTATGAAGCCGTTACAATGAAAGACAAAGGATGACAGGTTTTTCCCTTTGTTCATTTGAGCGTGATGGAAGCAAGCAGCGAGTTTATTCCTTATTCACAGAGAGAGCTCGTGCTTATTAGGAGGGCTGCGGTGCTCAGAGGGGGAGCAGCAGAGCCTGGCCTGAGGGGAGAAATAAATAAAAAAAGAAAAGGGGGGGAAAAAGTGAGAAACCTTAAGCCACATCCCCACAAGACTGCAGCGCCGGCCCCCGCAGAGCTAAGGAGAGCTTTTGGGTCAAGCAGAGAGCTCCGTGATGTCTGATGGACATCGAAGTGATGAGAGTTGAGATATAGCAGAAAAACAGAGCAAAGGAGCCAGTAAAGACTTTTATCCTCCCTCTTCTGAAGTGCCGCTGAGTCCTGTGATCTAAGCCTTCTTTCCCGTGCCCGCATGGACTTTGGTCAACAAGCCACACAAGGGTTCAGAAAGAAAAATCTCAGCCCCGCGCACACAATCTCACCAGGGTCCCTTCTACTGGCTGCCGCTCTAAAGTGCCCGAGGCCAGTTACCAAGCCGCACTATTGTGCTTCTAACATACACAAGCATGCAAACACACATGCACAGCACTCGCACAGAAGTGTGCTATACTCCCGGGAACAGGGCTCAGCGATTTGTTTTATTGCCCCTGGCCTCCTGTACTATCTGAATGCTTTAACACAGAAAGTGTGATTCTTGTTGTCTCTGGGATTTGGCGTGAGAGGGAGCCGAGATTTTGTGGAACTTTTTCTCTATTGATACTCATACTCACCCTGATGTCTCTCTCTTTATCTCTCCATCCTGTTCCCTCTCAGAGAGCAACATCACAGTGACATTGTCCAGCAACTCCTCTGAGGTCGTAGAGGGCGACGCCATCCAGTTGACCTGCTCGATCCAATCCACTACAGGCCCCCTGTCTGTTGTCTGGCAGTGGACAGACAAGCAGGCGACAGGGCCGGCTCAGGAGGTGGCATCCGTGGATCGGGGCGGCACCGTGTGGCACAGCCCGACCTACAGAGAGCGTGCCAGCTATGGGGAGATACGTGTGGAGAAGGTGCGGGGCGACACGTTCTCTCTTTCCCTGTATAATGCCTTACCTGGGGACGAGGGCCAGTACTCCTGCATAGCCACCGAGTGGCTTCAGACCGGCACTGAACCGGAGCTAAACTGGGAGAAAATAGGAGAGAAGTCAGCCGCTAAGACCGTCACCGTCAAAACTGTTGGTAAGTTTGTACAACATACTAATATAAACCCAAAATAGTATTATAGTATATATTCTGGTGCTGCGGGGACGGCAGTCCCCTCTACTGGCTGAAGTGAAAGACCGTGGAAATATTAAATGTTAAGCATTATATGAAAAAAGGGGACACAGTCTGCACTTGTTCTTACGTTTCCTGGCTGATTTCATCCTGCAAATCCAGTGTTTTCTGTTTTTATTACATTTCAGCATAGCCTTTTGTGCGCAGAGCATCAACTAACTCACGATCAACCTTGAAAGCAAAGAAACAGAAACAAATGCTCCGTGCAGATCTATGTTGTTGCACCGGTTGAACTTGTTGCAGATTCAGTCATCATATTCTTTATCCTGCTCTAATATGATATTAAACTACGGTTGATTTACTACATCTTCAGTTTGTTTATTTAAAAAAAATGCACATATTCTCTCTTGTTTATGGGAAATCCATTCAGTAAACACTCCTCACATGCACGCCAACTCAAAGAGAGGCATATAGTTTTACATCGCCTTGAGTCTTATGAATGGCGTGGGTAGAACATGCAGTCCACATAGTCGAATACACCATGGTTTATTCATGCACCGCCCGGGGACTGAGCTTATGACACACACACACACACACACACATTCCTGTGCCACCTGCCACACTTCACGAACAGTGCTACAGTGACGCCCATCATCGATGCGCTCACTACCATATGGATTAGGCAGAATTATTAGAATGGAAATGCAGCGGAAATGTGTTTCACAGTCTGTGGGCCTCCTCTGTCAGTACCGAGTTAAGCTGAACATCCTCGGTACAGGCTGAGGAAGCCACTGGAGCGGAGCAGTGAGGAGTTGGCAGGCCAGGAGACACACACACACACACACACACACACACACAAACATACACATATATATATATACACACACACACACAGGGCGGATTAGCTCCCTGCAGCAGCACACAGCAGTGCTGCAGAGAAGAGATGTCAGTTTTTAAGTGGCCATTTGTTAAGTTTGGGCAACAACAGAAACATTAGTTTGAGGAACAAGGGACACATTATGCAAATCAGGGACGAGAAGTCCGAAGCTGCTCGTGTCTCTTCAGTCACACTCCTCGACATCTCGGCTCCCTCTCCTCCATGCTTGTTGATCAAAAGGATTTTCTAACTGTGTGCTGTTGTGTGACGGTCAGTGCACTGCGTTTTACTTTGTCTCTATTTGTTTTGGACCTCGTTTTTCTCACTTTAGCTCCCGACTTTCTATTTTTTCTTCTTCTTCTTCTTCTTCTTTTTTTGGACTTAAACCTGCCATCCAGATAAAGAACTTTTTTCTGTGTTTCTTCTCTTCTATTTTTTTTTTCCTGCCTCGCTTTTTTAGTCCTTGGAATAAAAAAAGTTTGCTTCTTAGCTCAGACTGTGCTTCACACTGGGGCGTGCCCTCTGGGTGACCCTGTCTACAGGCTGACGTTCAAGATATTGTCCATGGTCACTGTACCTTAATTTAGTTCATAGCCTCCTTTTTTTTATGCGCTGCCTGTGCTTTCTGACACGACCTGGAGGGGATGGGAGAGAGGGACGTCCTCGGGGAGCCTGGTGTTTTTGTTACCACGGTGAAGACAAAGATGCGTGGTGGAGAGTCTTCTCTCCAGCTGATTGGCTTAAGGGGCCCTCAGGGTGTCTGGGGGTGTACCACTAAGAAACCTATAGACACACACAGTCTCCCACAAGCACAACGCAACAAACTCATTCATGTTTGTTCTCACAAACAAAAAAACGCTGAGTTGTAATGGGAAAAACGGATCGCTCTTTTCTGTCATCGAGGCAGGCGGACATGAATGAGGGACATGGATTGGATGGAGGGTTCGGGGGCACAGGCAGATGAGAGATAAAGTGAGAGAGGGAGAGTTATTGTCTATTAGAGAGTTATGGCCCCAGGCGGCTGTCCCAGCGGTAGCCAAGTCTGGACAGAAAGCCATTGATTACACACCCTGAAGGACACCGGGGGTGATGGCTGTCAGAGGAAGAGAGGGGATGAGCGACGGAGAGAGAAAGTGATGGAGCTGTTGACAAGCGCATAATGGAGAGATCTGCAAAGTCTCAAGGAAATGAATTATCTGATGATAAAAAAAAAACAGACTTCAACCCCATTTTCACCTCCTTCTTTTTTTATCTGTGTCTTTCCCATATTTGAGCTCAATCATTCATGTTCATTTGAAATGCCCCGAAATAGGCAGGTTATTATAGGCCCGTGGAGAACCGTGGAGGGACTCTTCTTTATTCAGTCTCTCCCTCATGACTCTCTTGCTTCCCAGTGTGGACGCATCTTGGCAATAATATATAGAGTTGGGTGAATGTTTCTCAGCGTAATGAGGATAGTTTAGGCTTGGCAAGAAGTTGGGCGTAGATCGAACATCGGCGCTTAGAGGGAATCTCTCCCCTGGGTTCTCTTTGTTGCATCACCCATTCATTTTGAAGCGCAGTCTCACAGCCAAGCGCACAAACTCCTACTCCGACACGAGCAGAGAGTAGTACATACATACACATACGCATGCATAACCTAAATGGCATTCTTTTGGCCGTGATGACGGAGGGAAAATTGCTTGTGCAGATTGATAACTGCATTACCAAGACATCAGTGCACTTAAAGTAAATACTATCTGTATTTTGTTCCAGCGCGGGGCTTTGTTCCTCTTGGTGGCCATGCTTAAAAGCAAAAGTTGCTTCCGAGGAAAACAATTATGAACCCCCTACATCATTTGCTGAGCTCTAAACTTTCAGAGAGCAGACTCAGGCTGTGTTGTTGCTATTATGTGGAAGCAGCAGTGCTCTTATGTTTCAAGGATCCATCATTACTCAAATAAAAAGGCCCTTTTTTCTATCTGATGTCCTAACATCCCCTCTCCTGTTCTCCCACCATCTAGAGTCCTCCTTCATGGTGTCGGCCTCATCGCGGACACCATCAGTCACCTTCGGCGACTCCTTTGACCTCCTGTGCCTGGTGAAGCCTCGCCACAACCCCCGCGTCCCCACCTCCGTCACCTGGCGCTTCATGCCGGCTGGCACAGAAACGGACGGCGAGGATCAGGGAGAGTTCAAAGACCTGGTGACTTTCACCCACGAGGGCACATTGCAGTGGGGGGAGCAGCTGCTGGGGCTTGGCACGCGCACCACGGTGGACCGCTCCCACTCCAACACCAATTTTCGACTGTCAGTGACCCGGGCAGGTCGTCGCGAGGCAGGGAAGTACCAGTGCACCGCCGTCCTGTGGAGGAGGAACTACGACAACAGCTTGAGCAGAGTAGCCAACCGCACTTCCAACCTGCTCGGCATCAGTGTCCTACAGCCAGGTAACGCTGCATGGCTGCTCGCCAGCCAGACACACACCTAATTGGAACAGACACCGGACCAGCACACAAACGGGGATAAACACAGGTTCACACACACACACACACACAGTCACACACATACACATCAAGTAAATTCAGGAGAGCTTAGAGGATTTCTGCCTGCTCTAATTGCTGTGTGTGTGTGTGTGTGTGTGTGTGTGTGTGTGTGTGTGCGGTGCAGGGTGGAGACTCCTAATGGAGCGCAGTGAATGGATTGCTAAATATCCCACTGGAAGAGAAAAGCTGAGTGAAAGAGGTAGAATATTAGGAAGGAAAGGATAGGAGGGGGGGGACAGAGCGAGAAAGAGAGTGATAAAGAGAGCGATCTGTCCTTGGACCTTTTTCCTCAGCGGAGGCATTAAACTGTCTATGCTGCTCTCATTGGCCCACTGTGGTCCACACTCTCTCTCACACACACACACACACACAAAAACCACACAACCAACCAAGTCAGACACAGCCCAATTAGTGGCTGAACACGAACAACAAACAACACACAGACACACAAGACACACACTGGCCCAATTTAGCCCAGTCTGGTGTGCCTCTACACTATGATACTTCATTTATTCAGGTGAAGGTGCCTGAGGCAGATACTCATCCTGCTGATAAAATAAATATATATAAAAATAAATAAAAAACGCCATCTGGCTTTCAAAGCGGTCCAACAAAAGAATTTGTGAAAGCTGGTCCAGATTTAGTCGTGATGAATATGAAAATCTTGGGGTGGGTGTGACGGAAAGAAGATTTTCTAAAATGCCAAATGTTTGTATGTTGTGTTATATTCGTGATCGCGGAAGCTCGTGTTGCTTCCATCCTCAGGTGAGCGTTAAGTAAGATGCCGTATTGAGTTCCGAGGCAGACTGCGGTGATCAATAACGCTTTAAAAGTGAGCAAGTTGAATGTAGTCACATGCACAGTATATACAGTCTCTCATTCCCTGCTGCTATTGATTCAGATACACACACACAAATGCAAACCGATGTAAACAGACTCTCTCTTACACACACTCCTTGACTTGAATGTGCTCTGACCTTAACCATTCACGCAGAACACACAGCGTCCAGGAGTTATTTGGAAATCGTCTTATCATCCTGAACGCTCATTTACCTCCCCTCTCACGTCCAGTTTTACACTGTTCATCCTTAACCAGAAAACATCTTAAAACACACACACACACATTTTGCAGACGAATGAATGCCGGGGTCCGCCTCCCACCTCGTTTTCTTGCAGCATCTCCAAGGCAAAGTGATCAGTTACCTTGGTAATGCCATCAGTAACCGTGACAATGTGATCAGTTGCCGACTGAAAGCCAATCAGTAACCATAACGGTGCAATCATTCTGTGTGTAAGGGCACTATCTCACAGGGGAAGGCGAGTGAGTAATTCCTTCTTATCTTATTGGCTGGGCCGTGGGCTGGCGCAGTCCCCTGGTCATGCTGTGTACGTCTCCTCTACCTCCTGTCTTTATTATTATTATTAATTTTTGGGGGGGTTGTGCAGTCAGACCTTCATTTAGACTGATGATTCATTTGTCAGAATATAGGACGTCTCTCTCTGCCTCACGCCTCTCCTCCCCATCTGCTTCCCCCCCTGTCTCTGTTCCTAAAATGTTAACCACTCCTGGCTAAACGGGCGCCTGTCATTTTAAGTTCCTTTCTCAAAAAGTGGGATAAAGAGGAGTGTGTGTGTGTGTGTGTGTGTGTGTGTAATGAGGTGTGAGTAAACACAGCGTCCGACCAGATCCATAATTGAGAGACCTTAAATCATGCTTCCATAGGTACCTGCTCAATATGCATGAGCCGCCGCCACAGCATTACGCATACTTGTGTGCATGGCTACGTTCCTGCATGAATGCCCCCTGCAACCGTGGCTCTCTTGTGATGTGCTTTCTGAAAGCTTTCATATGCTTACTATGCATATATACAAGAAGTCTACGCTCACCCCCCGATGCCCACGACACAACAGCAGAACTGTTTTTCCTCAGCATTTGGACGCTCCATTACCAGCATCTTGCATTCAGTAGAAAAGACACATGTATATGTGGGTGTGTGTGTGTGAGAGTGCCTAATGTAAGCAAATGCAGAATGGCGTTCCTCATTAAATCATTGTAGAGCTTCCAAAGCGAGTTTGAGAGTGAAACACAGCATCAGAAACGGCGCCCTTGATCCAACATCCGTCTATCTTAGATCGGCAGAAGCGAAACGTTGGATGTAGATAAAAGTTGAGCCGAACACGCACAGAGGCAGTCAAGTCTGTCAGCGTGATGTTTCCGTCAAATGAGCCGAGGGTGCCTGTAGCCCCAACCCAAGCCTACTTCCTGTTCCAGATTGCATTAGCAGCTCAGTGCCTGCGTCCAAGTCCCACGGGTCATATCAGAGGAGTTCACCACCCTATCTGCTCTCTCTCACACACACACACAGAATATTTTTATGTTCCTTGTGAGGGCAACTTTATGCAGCGGCTTGGTTTGAATTTTCCACCACAGGCTTCATACACTGAACCAGGAGTACACACAAACATGGAGTACACACTGAGAGAGACAGAGACGAGGAGGAGGAGGAGACCTCGTAGAGCAAAAAGTGTAATTATCTCACGATAGAACACGATTCAATATTAGCCCTCACAGCGGAGGATCTCCACAAACACACACAAAAAACATAAACACACGGTACATAGGTCCACATACAGCAATATTGGATTTCACCTGATTGAGTTTTCTCTTTGTCTCTTTCCTGAAATGCAATAAAGGCAAACACATGTTCAGCATGGCAGATCACCAGGGAAGCCTCAGTCTCTACAACGCAATCTAATATCATCTACTCATAACTCACACTACACACACACACACACGTACAAAAACACACACTCTTCATCTCCCCAACACACACACATACGCGCGCACGCGCAGAACACACGCAAAACTAATTATACCGAATCTTCCCTAATGGAACCAGAGTTTAGATTAATGATGGTTTGGGGAGTTCAATACATTTTTCTCATCATTCGAGTGTGTGCATGTGCACTTCTGTGTGTGTGTGTGTGTGTGTGTGTGTGTGTGTGTGTGTGTGGCACGCGCAGTAAGATATTAAGACCGTCTGGTTATTGGCTGAGCTGGAATGATGATGATGGTGGTGGTGATGATGGAGAGGGGAGGGAGCGGGGTTGTCCCACTTTGAGTTTCTCCTCAGCACACCTACGCTCGCCTGGCTACCTCTCACTCACATGTTCAAACATCACGACTGCTTTTGCTTATTATCATCATCCCCCCCCCTCTCCTGTTTGGCTCCTCTCCTTTTGAATTAAGAGGATATATGCTTCCTACTTTATCCCGTACTACCTTGTACACTCTGTCTCTTCTCGCAGATAGTTCTTGAGGGTATATTCCCATTTTAATACGGGCTGGCACGAGCAGATGTTGCATGTGCTCTCCTTTCATGCCAGCAGAGCACTTGCCACCTCGTCGTTATTGATAGCAGCGGCTTCATCGCGGTGATTGGAGATTCCCGCTTATCAGGGCATGGATAGTAGCTGTCTGTCTTCATTAGTGCTCTGGCCTTACCACGTTCATGTCCTCCGTCCTCATTCCCACTCCATCTCTTTCTACATTTTCTTCTCGCTCCCCCCTCCCATAAGTCTCTTTTAATGTCTTCTTTCCCCTTCACTCGCACTTAGCTGCATGTTTCCCTCTACGCACGCCCCCAGCTTCTTCCTCACTCTTGTGATTTTTCAATATTTTATAATTCCCCGCTTTCTCGCCTCCTCCTCGTAATTCTCTCGATTATGTTTACATTTTTTTTCTCCAAATAGCTTCTTCACCATTGTCAGTGTTTCATAAATAATACGGATGTGGAAGCTGTACTTGTTTGCACATACAACAGCAGCGTTATCAGAGTGTTATTGGCGGTGTCAGGGTTGTAAATTTGTATTTTTTTTTTATGTGCCCCAGGTTCGGCTGCAGTAGATATAGTTCCGGTTTTGCCCACAAGCTCACCTGAGGCAGCACTCTGTGTTGTGCAACACCGTTTACCCAGCGCATATCCAAATAATCAGAGTGCACCCGCTGCCGCCGCACACACACACACACACACACACACACACACACACACACACACACACACACACACACACACACACACACACAGGGTCATAATGGGTGATAAATGAAGAGCCTTCGAGGGCTGCACTGAAACAGAAAATAATTTCATAAAAGATTTTTGATTAATCACGCCTGTTTCAGAGATTCAAGGTCAGGCTCCTTCTCCCTGTGTCTTCTTCCTCACAGACGCAAACCCCTTTGCACTCTCTCCCGCTCTCTTTCTCATGCAAGAACACGGGCCACATTTTTCTGTCAAATCCAATCTAGGCCTTATTTTCTTGTTGCAGACACAATGAGATTCTCTGTGTTGTGTCCTTCCATCTCTCTTAACCGCCTGCCCCTGTGTGTGTGTGTGCGTGTGCATATATGTGTGCATGCTCGCACGTTTGTGTGCCCTGCTGCTGCTGCTGTTGTAATTGAAGTCGTAACTCAGGGATAGCAACAGTGCTGCTGCTCCCCATGTAAATCAGTGGCTAATAGTAGGAGCAGAGCAGGAGAGGCTCGGCAGTGCTGCCGTGCACGCACGCCAGCCTCAAGCCGGCACTAACTGAATGACCACTGTTCTCTGTGGTTTAATGAGCATAATGTGTTTCATGCTTATTGGCGGAACTGGTTCAGATGCACACACACAGGCACGCACACAGGCACACGGTTCAATCTGATTTTTGACTTTATGCTCTCTGCTCTGTGCCAGCTTCTGCCTCTTCCGGGCCATAAATCTTCCAGAGTTCCCCTCCACTGACCCCACTGTCTTACCACCACCCCCACCCTCCGGCATCCGTTTCCTCCGTCAGGCCAGCCTGCGTCCAGCAGTCACTCTCTCAGACAGGCAGGCAGGCAGGAAGAGGGAGAGTGCAGTCAATGCATCGCTGTGTTCCTACTGATGGTGGAGAATAGGAATATGTATAGGAGGGGGGGGTGGAGGTTGCATGTGCGTGCAGCTCTGTCTGGGCTACGTGCACACAGATCCCCATAATTAGTCCGGTCTTAATGGTATTGTAGGGGGAGCTGGAAAGAGGAGGGATGAGGAGTGGTAATATCCCTCTGACACAATGGGATCATAGATACATCGCAGTCATTAGCATAGAAATTAGGCTCCCAGTTCAGCAGAGGAGCCACTTTTCAGTCAAGGGGGAACCCCATCCCTCATTGCCTCTGACTGGCTGCCTGCTCTGATCTATGCCCCCCCCCACCCCCCTGTGACAGCCAGGTCCATACGGGCCTCTGGGTGTTTTTGTAGTTGCAGATGTTGGCGAGGAGCAGCATGCCAGCCCCAAAGTGAGTTGTTCTGTAGGGGATCAGGGCGCGTCTAAAGCCCTCAGTCCTGACATGCTTGGGGTCCTGGCCGTGGATTAGCCCATGGCTGTGCTAATGTTAACGCTGAAGGCGGAGCAGGCAGCCTTTTTAAGACTATAAGTCCTCTGGAGTGGCGCTTGAGAGACTGCCTGCCGCTTTCCCAAAATCCCCTCAGGAGCATGTTCACAATTTCTGTCTTTTACATCTCTCTTATCTTTTCCGGGTCTCTCTCCTTCCTTCCTTCCTTCTGCACACTCACTCTCACTCCCCTGCTCTTGTAAATATATCTCTTCAGTTTGGTGATATATCCCTAAACTCTTCCACTTTTTCCTCATCCTGTCTTCTTTTTAAAAAAAAAAAAATAAATAAAAACCCAATCCCTCTCTCTGGATCTACCTTTCCGCTTTAATTCATCCCTCTCATCTCTTTTATATCTCTTTCCCCCTCATCTCTTGCCCACTCTGGCCTCCTTCAAACTAAGCAGCATTACATCTGTGGCCCAGCGGATAGGTTGTCAGCTCAGTGGTCATTAAGTACATTTTAGACTATATTTAAAAAAGAGCCAAAATGTTAGCCGGAGACCCCACCAGCACCTCTGCTGTTTCGCAATTCATTTCCACCTCATTATTATTCATGAACCCACAGGTGAGGCTGCTGAATATTCATGCGAGCGTCAGGTGATTAGGCAGAGTGTGATCAGGAGAGACATAGATCATGGTAACACAGAAGGGGAGGGAAGAGGTGATGGCTGGCCCAAAACAAAAAGACATGAGCGGTGAATTAAAGGGGTGAAGCGGACATTTCAACCCTGACGTTTTAGAACCGGTCTTCTATTAAAAGGCTTCACATGGGGCAGCGGCATTAAACAAGAGATTGAATTGAATTTCCTCTGTCGGCAAAGGATAAAGGATAACACTCTTTTGATTTACAATCTCTGGCTGTATTCTCCTCCTCTGAACACTCGGCCAAGCAATTTCCAAGCTCCTTTTGAAGTTCCTCCTAAAATTCTGTGCGAGGCATGCATGCGTGCGCATGAGCTGCGGGTTCGTGTGCGCTGACATGCCACAGTGGCATCCTTATAGTCCTCCTCCTCCCCCCCCCCGGGACTCAAACTTGTTTTCATCTGCTCCGCTTCATAAACAGCGGTTTGTGTCAGTGCGGCTTTTTGGCGCTTGGGGTGCACTTTTCTGCTTTTCTTCTTCATCAAAACTGGTCCGCTGTTTGTAGCCTCTGTGTACTCACCTCCACTGATAAATAAAAGAGGAGCGAAGACAGCTTTGTCTCAACTCTGCCGTTCCTGTAGCTATTAAACGAGACAAATTGGGCACACATAGGAAAGGGGGGGGTGAGACAAGGGTTCAATGAGCCAATTAGTGACTCCACTGTGTGGATTTGTTTGTGTGCTGTAACGACGCTACATGCCCGGCGAACTGCTGAAACGAGTATCTCCAGTGGAGCTGAGATAGTTGTGCGGTAAGAGGCACTCTGTCTGGGTACGGCTCATATCATTACATCTCTATTCAGCCCAATGAAATATCTTCCGTCGCACTTTGTAGAACAAGAATCTGACTTTTAATTAAATTTATGCAGGGTGATGTAAACAAAGGGCTCGGCGCTTGTTTAATTGAGGCTCGCTCTTTCTTTTTTCTTTTTACTGGAATACAAAGATTAGTGAGGTCCTTAAAGGTATCTTAGCTATACCATGTTGTTATTGGAGACAAGGTTGCCCTGGAAACCACAGAGGCAGGTAAAGGGTGGGAGAAGCTGTCAAGATTTATGCTTAAGGTTAACTTCAAATTTATGAGTTTTTATCTGCTGCCTGATTATACAAGGACATTTTCCTCTGGGGGGAAATAAACACACACACACACAAAAAGGAGAACAAAACAAGAAAATAGGAGAAAGTCTGGTGCATATATTTAAAAAAAAATGAGCGTGCAATTTCATTCTCACTGACAGGCATGCGAACTAATGCAGAGCAGTGTGAGCAAGTGTTTTCCAATTATGGATTTGTTTTACTTGTGTGGATGTGCCCTTGAGGCTCATTAAAGAAACACAAGTGGCAAAGAACATGCGATCAAATGTTAAAATAAGTATTGACAGGCATGCGGACAGACCGAAACACAGCACTGCTCACGCTGTTGAGGGGAATTAATGCACATGCAGCCTTGTTAATCATGTATGATTTGAAGTGGAGTGTTCCTTCCCACAGCATATCGAATCTGACGCACATACAAAAACACACTGCATGCACACATCATATAGAATTTTTTAGCCTGTTTTTTTTTTTTTTTCTTTTCTTTTCTTCGACTGCTGGCGTCAGCAGATGCATTGATGTAACTGTGGTAGGACGGCTGTGCCTTTAGCTGGAGGAAGAAACCTCACTCTCGGTGGAAATAGACACGTGTCTGAAGGATGTGACAGGCTGGTCTGTGAAGCGGCTGCTCTCTTACTGAGGAGGATTCAGGAGGGGAGAATTTAAGATTGTTTTGGGGCATATGAAGTATTTCCTTTTCCTCCTTTTCTGCCAGTTGCTCTTCAGTTTTATTAGTCCCCCCCCCCCTGTCACCGCTTGAGTGAGTGTAGTTATAATAACTCAATAAAGCTCATGATGCTGCCTAATAGGGCTTGATTAATTAGCCTGTTCTAGCTTTGAAAAGGAATTTCTGTAAACCGTGATGTACGGCAACAGGCTTTCAAGCCCCCAGCTTCTTTTGGCTTCAAACTTCAAATAGGAGCAGCCCAGAATTGCTTTGTCCTGTGCCAATCCAATCCTGCACGGTTCCACTTCAGGAGGTTCAGAGGTAATTCTCCCACAAAAAAAATGATTGCCAGGATTCTGCGGGGCTCGGCAGTAATTCCGGATGGGGAGATTGTCAGGCTTCCTACCAAGTCTCTAGTGGGTACAGAGGCAACGATGATGACTAATTTGAGATGCTAGTTCGAAATGATGCCGCACAGCGGTGTTGTTGGTCTGGTGACGCCTCGCAGCCGTGCATCTTTTTTTGACATTTGCAACCCAACGTGTGTATACTGTATGTACAGTGCAAACGAATCACAAACACGGCGAACATTTGAAGGTTGTACGGGCAATCTGTGGATAATGGTGAGGTTTTTTTTCTAGGCAGATGGCTGTGACCCTAGGCAGTCAATCAGTCAGTCAGTCATAGCAAAGCATAGTGTGAGCTGGGAGGGGTACATGAAATCAGAGATGCAGAAGGTTGTTTAAGAACGCAGGAGAAGCATAGAGAGGAAAATGAAAGATTGATGACAACTTTATTAACCAGACCTGCTTAATACGACTGTATATTCCCGATCAAGGCTGGATATTGTTTTAAATTTTTTGTGCCAAATATGATACCTCTGTTTTGGCACCACAAAAATACTTCTATACGAATAAGTGGAAGAAGCGTATGGATGCTGTATACTTGTGATAAATATGTATTTGCAAAGTTAGACTGCATTGCAATATTTATGCAGTGCGTTTTATTGGAGCTAATTTACATTCCACAAAGCTCCCCTCTTTATTTATTGGTTGTCAGGTGCGCTCGCAAATCATCCGATATGTGTGTTCATTCTGGCAGACATCTGTTCTCTGATCCAGAAATAGGTGTTCCACTCTCATTTTGGTGGGAAGGGGCGGCAAAATGACATCCCGCAAGTTGCATGTCTGCCGCTGAGCTCAATTAAGGGAATTTGTTTCCCTAAATTGGGCTTAGCCAAGAAACAACTCTTGGCTCGCTGTCAGTCATGTACCGACACTCGAAAGTGCTACCAATCAAATTGTTATTGCGTACACTCAAGATCGCTGCCGATAGAGGTGTTGTGAGCAGTTTTGTGCAGTGTGGTATTTGTTTGAGTGCGGGTAAATACCTCTGTGATTATGATTCACTCCTGAATCTTCTGAATCTCTTTAAAATTTAATTTGATTTGATTGCTTGAGACAAATCTTCATTATCTAATATTGATCTCAACTCCTTCAAGATCTCCTGAAGAAGTAGCCATGTGGTCGTATATATACTGCTGAATCTAAAAAAAATAAACGGCAGGTCTTATTGGATGAAAAATGAACTAATCCTTCCCCCAAGCATTTGACAGCAGGACCCTGGTCGCGGTCACACCTGATGTACCTGCAGCTAATCCCATCCCGCAACCGATGTCGCTGTAACCAATCCTGTCAGAGCACTCAGGGCAGCCTCGGCTCCCTTCCTGACATCTTAGTCACACCTCTATATCGTCTCCTCCTTTTATCTATCTGCTCTCTTCTCGTCCTTGTTTGACTTTATAAATGCATTCCTTCTCTTTGCTTTCTTTCCTGGCAGACTGACAGACCCCCTGCCCTGCTTTTGTCTTGTATGTTACCTAATTATATCCACAGACCTGCTTTACAATGCACCGCCCGCTCTTTCTCCAGTGTCTCTTCAAGCGTTCTGCATCTTATCTTACATTTCTACCATGATACCAACAGACCTCTCCCATCCACTGGGCTTTGATTTGACATTTCCTCCTTCCTCCTTTCTATTTGTCACCTGCCTTACCTTCCCACGCACCACTATCTTTTCCTGCCCTGCTGCCACCAGAAATAAACCCAGCTCCGGGTCGTCTGTCACAAAATACAGATTGCATTGTGTACCTGTCACCGGCATTCACATTTTCCTGCACCCGATGCAACGAATGTCTTCTCCTTCCCTCCTCCTGAACCCCCTCTTTTCCTAAATCTGTTGCAGAGAGCAAGCTGCGAGTGCAAAAGACCAACCAGTCTCAGGTGTACCTGGAGGACAGCCGTGTCAGGATCAACTGCTCCATCGCCTCTCAGACCAGCCAGGACTCCCAGCACGCCGTGCTGTGGTACGTGAAGCGCGCCAGCGGTTCAGAGGCCGACGAACTCCTGCTGAGAATCGAACGCTCGGGGGCATTCGAGTATGGCGCCTACGCAGACGAGGAGAGGCTGCGGCGCAGAGTGCAGGCTGAGAGGTTGTCACCCCGTCTCTATGTGCTGACGCTGAACAGGGCGGAGAACAGCGATTCCGGGACTTATTACTGCCTGGTGGAAGAGTGGCTGAGCGATCCAGATGGAGCCTGGTATCGACTCGCCAGGGAGTCATCGGGGTTCACGCAGGTTCTGGTCAAACAGCCAGGTGAGCAAGCGGTCAGGAGTGTTGTTGTCTTTAACAAAATGAATATTTATGCCCTCTGCAGGAAAGCAGCAGCTGCCTCTTTAGCCCTGCATGCTATCCTGCTGTACATTATTGACCTAGTACCCCCCTCCTATTACGCGGCACCTTGCCTCCCTCTTCCCACACGCTCTGCTCAAGGCCGTCTCGCTCTCGTGACCTTACACCCGCCTCGGGCAGAGCTCAGGTGGCAAAAAATGGGGTTGAAGTCATGCCAGCTGTCATATGCTATGCCAGAGGGCAGAGCCTGGTTCACACAGAGAACCTAATCCTCTCGTGTAGCACTCCAAAATGTGTTATGTACCTACTGTATATACTGCCACCCAAACTTTGACATATTCTCTTACCGCAAACTTGTTTCCCCTTGCCTACAATCAAACTCCATGCCCCCTAAATGCAAATGAATAATAACCAGCCCCATCCATCCTCGACATGCTCTTTAGTTGTATGAATATATTTGTCACACCGGCTGAAGGTGTTCTTCTGCAAGGTGTCCTGTTTATAATGCAGAGTGAAATCCCTGATATGGCATCTTTCCAACTCGGAAGGTGTGGATCAAAATGTCTGGTCACGAGCCAACAGGGCAGAAGAAAACATAGACGGTGAACACAAGACGCCGCTCAAACATTAATTGAGCACGTACAAAGAGAATATGTGCATTTTAGATTAGATCAGATTAGATTAGATTACTTTGTGTAGGGCATCGATTACTTTCATGCTTCAGATAAGATTCACCTCTGATTGAAAAAGTGAACACATGCTTGTGTGCGGAGGCTCATCTAGGAACTGGGTTATTATTAAATACTTCATCGGTAACTGAAGTTTATTATTTATAGCCAGTAAGGTTTTCAATTTTAATGATACATAAACATCTACATAAGATGAATAGAAAGTGCTGTATAAACATAATGGATATTCATCAAGGTGCTAAAAAATGCATCCACCTAGGAAGTCATCCAGAAATCTGCTTGTCGGGAGGAAAGATGAGAGGAGTTTGTGTGCCAGTACTTTTTTTCTTATTTATTTATTTTTTTCTCTCGCTCTCCCGCTGTCCTTTCTGCTTTTCGTTTTGCTTTAACAAGAAGGACCGTTCCAAACAGTGTGAGAGGAGCCCGAGCGAGACAGGTCTTTACTGTCATTCTTTTTTTAACTGGGTCATTGTACCGCCGTCTGAAGGGTTGAAGCATACCCTTACAGACAGACAGATAGATAGACACGCTAGCCTTGGGGCAGGATCTAACCTGGCTGGAAAGCTTGAAAGACCGGTGATGGCTGTGGGCAGCGCTGTGGGATTTATTTATTTCTGCACATTTTGAAAAGTTTGTGTGCAGAATCATTTGTTGGCTGTTCATTTGAATATTTCAATTTAGGAATGCAACCAGCAGTTATCTAAATCATCTAATAATATCCTGATTTATTAGATTTTTCTCAGTTACTTTGTGTACAAAATGGCACAATCTTAAGCCAACAGAGATTGACATGCTTGCTTTTTCAAATCCATAAACTGACTAATCATCTCAGCTTTAGTTAAAATAGATTCTCTCTGACTAAACATTCTGACTTGTGTCTGCAATCCACAAGAAATACTCAACCATTCCATGACACGACGTGTTCCTCTTTCTCATCTTCTCGGACCTCTGCAGAGGTTCGATTGCAGGTGGAGGAAATGGATTCAAACGTGACGGTGGAGGAGTCCGGCTCCATCCGATTGGGCTGTAGCATTCCTTCCCAGTCATCCCGAGACTCCCGCTTCTCCGTCTCCTGGTACGTGGAGCGCTCGGGTGACGAGGACGACGAGGAGCAGCTGGGTGACGAAGAGAAAGAGCGGGAGTGTGTGTTCTCCATCGGCCATGATGCTGTTTTCGGGAATGGAAACTGCAGTCCCAGGGAGGAGGCGGGGCCAAATTCTCGCCTGCAGTTTGAGAGGATGACCTCCGACCAGTACAGCCTGACCATTCAAGGCGCCCGGCCAACAGACGCGGGCCGGTACTCCTGCCATGTAGAGGAGTGGCTACTCAACCCGCGCAATGCATGGTACCGCCTGACCACCAACAACTCTGGGTTCACTACCGTCAATGTAGTGCAACAAGGTAGGACTTTAATTAACTAAAGCTCTCTGGGTATAGGTGAAACTGCACACTGTGCTTGTAACAGTGGCTGTCTTCTTTATATTTTACTTGCAACCGAAGACCAGAGATGTTCGCAGATAGCACAAGATGTAATTAACTGCAGCTTCTTTGGATGTTATGTCTCACCGTATATATCTTGTCACATTGTCAGCACGTGTAACTAGAGGATATTACAGGCCAATTAAGAAGCTCTCAGATACACATGATACATGTCTTCCCTGCCTTGCATGATCTTGCCTCTCCGGGTTGCAGCATTTATTTTGAAGATAGGAGCAAGCTAAGTTAAAAGCAGAGCCGAGAGAGGGCCACCCACTGTTAACCACTAACGCTGAGTGATTAATGGGGTCAAGAGCGGTGCTTGGATCTAAAGATGTCAAATGCATTCACCGCAAGTGTCAACAACTAGATGGATTTTATTTATTCCACGCGAGTACAATTTCAGTCTGTAGTAGCTTTTCTTTGTCTGTCAACAGTGTCCACGCTCCAGTCAGTGGTGTGCTCCAACGACTCCCTCTTCTACTTCGTCTTCTTCTACCCCTTCCCCATCTTCGGCATCCTCCTCATCGCCTTGCTGCTGGTGCGCTACAAGAGCCGGAACAACAGCAAGAGCCAAGAAGGCAAGAACGGCGCCCCGCTCCTGTGGATTAAAGAACCACACCTCAGTTACTCGCCCACTTGTCTGGACCCGCCCGCGCTCAGCCTACACCCCGGCTCCGTCGACTAAGCGAGGGGCCCGCACCCTCGCCCCCTGCCTCGCGTACGTCGCGGATACAGCCAACACAATGCCAGGGAGCAGATCTGGACTCCACCTTCAGACCTTACTGTCGTTCACTGCTGTGTTGAATTAGTCAATCAGTTGATCAGTTTTAAAAATTCCTACCCTGGTGGCTGCCTGTTTTATGTTAACAACGGTGTGTGTTTGTGTGTGTGTATGGGTGTGCGTGCGTGGACTAGAGTCGGTGTGCCATGTTAGCACGATTTAATTGTACGAGTGCGAACTGAAGGTTGAGAGAGAATCACAAGCCTCTCACATTTTTTTGTTTTTGTTTTCTGTGAAACATAATCTCATAGCTGCATTTTGATTTTTATTACTCTGAATACTTGTCTATTTTTCAAAAGAGGGAAAAAAACAACAAAAAAAAAACAAACTGCGCACACGGAGATCACCGGCCAATCCGGGAAGAACATTTTAAGAGAAGGAACTCTATCTAAACGACTCCGGCACTGAGTGGATGCCAAAAAAAAGTCTCAGCACTGATCCAAGAGCAGCCACAGCCTGGCCCACTATGTTGGTTGCCATAGTGATTCTCTGCGCCCACTGACTCAGTAGCTGATGACTTGGTTGCCAGCCTGCATAGAGACAAAGGCAAGGACACACAAGCCTGTGTCCTAAAGTGAGGATGTGTGTATGTGTGTTGGCCCACCTGCCTCTACAATGAATTTGCCTTGGCAGACAGAAACAGGTCCTCGTGCGCCACTTAAACACTGCCAGACACTCTGGCCTTAGTGAGAGACTGCCCCGCTCCTCTATCCTCCACCTCCTCTCTGAAAAGAGACAGCGAAGGAAAGAGAGGGAGGGACGTCGGAAATGATGGAGAATAAATGAACAGTCCTCTCCTGCTGAAGATATACTTAATTTAACATAAGGGATTTTTTTTTTTAGTGTCCTCTGCAGCTACTGTTTGAAGTTTTAAAGAGAGAGGGTGGGGAGTAAAAGCTGATTGGTTATGAGGCAGATTGTAAATATGTCTGCCCACCTCCTGCTGTGGGTTTATGGGCCTTGTGGGCAAAAGGGCAATTTTTACACTCATATTAAATCTGTTGAATTGTCCTGCTTAAATTACACAGTGTAGGTTATTGACTTAAATTAAATTCTTGCACATTCTTTTTTTTTTTTCAAGTTGCCCAGTATAAACACCCCGTCCTGTCTTTAAAAGATATCAGAAGTTCAAAAAAAATAAAAATAAAAATGCATATTAGTTTGAAAAACTAATAAACTAATTGATTTAAAGGCCACACTGAAGATTATTATGTGTAGATGTGGAGTGAAGCCTTCACATCATAAGAAAACAAAGTTTGATGGGCGTGAGCAAAATGTTTGATTTTTTTTTTCTGTTTTATTTTAAAGATTTTTCTATTTATTGTTTTATACTACTTTGCATAGCTTTGTAAGATTTTTCTTTTTTTTTTTTGCTTTGAAATTCTCTAAGAACTGTGCTGCTTGTGTTGCCAGGCAACTGCACCAAGCAGATTATGTCAATAGCCTGTGTGTTGGCAATGTGGTAGATGTAGAAATGCTAGATTTGTCCTGCGCATTGCAGTCTGTAGCATTTCATACCAGATTGTCAAGTTTGGTCAGTGTCAGAACACTGTATATCTATAACTATAATGAAAACTAACTTGTGGCTTTACGTGTACGATAGATGAAACAGACGAGTCACACAAAAATGAATTCACTTGATGCTTTTTTGCTTGAGTCGCGTTTATTTAGTGAAATGTGATGTAACACCTAGGTAGGATGTTTGATCAAAGACAGCTGAAGCTGGACTGTTGAAACGTCTTCTAATCACGGATTCTAGCTTGAAGGCGTTCTCCTCGGCTCCCCTGACGCAAGGCAGAAGGGTTGGAAATCTGTGTCACCTTCCCTGGAATGCAACTGTCAGGAGAGGTGTGAAATCTTCTCTTATACCCAACCCTGGTCCCTAACCCTTTCACTGCCAGACTGGACATGAAAAACTCTTTTGAAAAAACTTGACATCGTTGTCTCAATCGTGTCAACATGTATATTGCATGACAATACTGCAGGAGGAATTTTGATGTTTTGTAAACTTTGAACTCTTTTGAGCATTGTGTTTGTGTGACAGAGCAATGCCCATATATCCCCCACCACCACTCCCCCACCACCACCACCACCACCGCCCGCCCGACTTCCTGAGCCAAGAGTCAACACGAAGCCCGCTCCCTCCCTCGCCATTTTACGATATCTGACTGCCAATTCCAGATGCCCCCTTTTGAACCTGTGAAGTAATCTATTTCAAGAATGGGTGTTGTGGAGACTGTGTTTGATATTATTGCTCATATTTGTCTTTTTAATGCTTTGCTTTTATGCAGCACTTCATTAAACAGATTTATGTCAAAGCCAAACGTACGTAGCTGATACTGACACGAGCCGCTGAGTTCTGAGATTGTCCTTCGCCGTTCTTCAAGGTAACCGGTCCGTTTTCGAGTATACAAAAAAAAAAAACAGGCTCATCGATTAGCTGCCCGTCCACTCATTATAATCTTGTGTCTACAAGTGTTTTCACAGTAGCGGTATTGATTTGAATAAATCATCTTCAGCAGAGAATTGGGATAGTGTGTGTGCATATCCAACCTCAGTTGGCTGCAAGGACAAAAAGCGACACACACAATGAAAAAAGGGGATAAGTAGTACAAAGACACACAAAGACGCCGAAAACTCCCAAGCTCCCAACTTGTTAATGAGGCAACGACCAGCAAAGTCTGCGTCAGGCAAACTTTCACGTTAGAGGAAAAACAAAGTGACAACTCCGACTAGACGGCGCCGAAAGTATAAAACCACCACATACATAAACTCACATGGCAACCGTGCTAAATTAACTCCTCGTTGTAGGGGGGAGTTGTCATGTTTTCCTCACACATGGACGCTTGCCTAACCCTGGTGGCCCAAGTGTTGCCTCATTAAACTGCAATATTCAACGTATGGACTACCTCTCTTTTTCCAATATAAACAGTCTTTAACCTCCCGTTGCTACATGTGACTTGATAATGCAAGTCGAAGGTATATATATATTTATATATCAGAACTGCAGGAAAGCCCTGCTGTGCAGTTTCAGCCCCCGGTATCACCAGGAATAATTGATGGAGCTGTTGGTGATTTGACAGTAATGGTTGCATGTCTTATTGACTTGCATTCACATTGGCAGTAAATGCTAATAGGGAAGCTGATTTCAGTTTTTCATGAGCAAAACTACATGAGCTTGTTTGTCGGTTGAATGATTGCCTTTTTATAAATCTTGAACATTCCCAGGTTGTTTAAATGGCGCCACTATAAATCAAAATCTGAGATTTAATTCATGTGAAATTGATGACTTCTAGCCAGGAAGCGCAGGGCGTGGATGTCACGACTCCGCCGCCATCGTCGGAGCTGGACAGTCGATACTGGATGGTGTTTTTTTTTATTTTTTAGTAGTAAAAATATTAATGCTGCCTCCCCAAGATTCCTCCAGACGTTCTGACAGTGTTGTAGCTGCGTTTTGAGGGCTGCATGTTTTGGCTGTGTGCTGGCTCCAGATTTAGGTGTAAAATAGTTTTGTGGTGATGTTTTCAGTTCAGCCAGTGATGCTTTATTTTCAGTGATGTATTTTTATATGACCATGGTTTGTTTTTGTTTCTTTTCTTTTTTTTTTTTTCCTTTTGTTATCCTATCGAATAGTTGCCATCGTGACCATTTAAAAAAAGGCACTTTGCTATTGTCAGTTTATTGCAATAAAATACATTCAGTGCATCTTCCTGTTTTCCTTTCAAACCCATATGCGTTTTGCAGTATTTGGAGATTATTCAAACAACATATCGATCCAATTTTCTGACAACTACCAGCACCCTTCCAAACCGTTTAGTTCTGCTTTAACTATATACTTACTCGAGGTCAATGCCCTGCAGGCAGCGCTGTCTTGTTGAGTCCGCGTGGGTTTTCGACCTCTGAGCTCATCAACAACGTGAGGGTTTATTTACTCTGCATGTTCAGCTGGGTGTGTGTGTGTGTGTGTGTGTGTGTGTGTGTGTGTGTGTGTTTTGAGGGGAGAGAGAAGGAATAGGTCAGCATGTCAGAGGATAAATGATGCTTAGAGGGCCTCCTGCAAGTTAACCAGGCACTTTTTTGACAGCCTCAGCAAATCACATCTCACCATTCATAACTCATCCAATGCAGATGGACTCGCTCACTCCTTAAGTATGTGTGTTTTTCTCTCCCTCTCTCACACACACGCAACTTGCAAGGAGTAAAGACTACGTCCTCCACCCGTCCATGCTATTTGTAAGCCTCTGTCATGAATTCATATTAATGCACACATACCCAATGAAGCCAAGAACAAATGCTGCCATCCGTTCCATAACTCATGTTGTCACGAATGGAAAACAGCATTCGGTGCAAGAAAAATCATAGTTTGTGTTTTTGCTTGTGGAGTTGAGTCACTGCATCCTGTTCTGGGCGCTGTGATGCATGCAGGTTCTCCTTGCGAGAGCTTTTGGTCGACTCTTTGACAAAACAATCTGTCTTGACTGAAAGAGCCCTCACATTCAAAGATCTATTGATGCTGCTGGTGCTGATAGCAGGCACACTGATGTTGCTGATGTTATTGTCAGCCAGCTCCATCACAACTTCACAGGATGCAAAAAATGCTCTCCCTTTAAGGAATGTCTTCCTGTCCCACTTTTTCCTCCCCGATTCTTTTTTTCTCTCCCATTTTCTCAAGCGTACACACACCCTACGAGGAAAGATCTGTTTTGCATAAAAGTAAGCAACGCTCAGAAATCCATAGTCCTCACTGAGGATGCAGACACCAGAGGGCACAGACATGGACAGACAGTACTTAACGATCCAGAGCAGCAGGGCAGCATTCAGGCAAATAGATTATTATTTATCACCAGTTAGAGAAGAAGAAGCTTTTTTTTTTTGTTCTCACACTTTCATTGTGTTGAAAAGTCATAACAAGGACAGAGATAAAAAATCGATGAAGATTGTTACAGATCAATAGCATACAGGTGAAGGGAAGGGGGCGATTTCTTATGTATAAAAACATGTTGACTGATCAACAAGCAACGCTCAGCATCCTCTATGTATAAGCAGGACAGATATGTTCTTGTTGCAAGTGGTGATGGCATAAGGAGCTACAGAATTAACAGCTTGCAAAGCGTGACTGGTCTTTTGAGGCGTGTGCACAGCTTGTTGCACTCACCTTAGTATACCACACAGCGCTTTGTATGGTATGAGTCACTGTGATTTGAGCGTGAGTCAATGCGAACGGGGAGAGAAATCGTGTTAATACACAAACTTTAGTGTTCACATCTCAAGTAAGTGCACCGCTTTGAGTAAAGGGGGAATGTAAGTGAGTTAGGAGAGTGGGAGAACAGACGCACCACCTGTGCTGCAGAGGAATGGCACTACAATCTGCTATTGATGTATCAGCAGCGGTTCGTAATCTCCAGGGCAGTGCGATGTGTTTAAAATCTGCTGGAAGAAAAAAAATAAATAAAAATGAAGCAATACTTGCACGTGCTAGTTAAGGCTCTTCATTGGAAAACTGTTTCGAGTTTAACGATGATTATTATGGAAACTGCAGGGCGAAAAACTCATGACTCACACCAACACACCAACTGACATCTAAACAACAAAAACACAGAGGGTCCCACATCATTCATTATGGATTAAAAACACCATGCTGGAATATTCTCATCGCTTCCATATTTGATAAACACTAAGACTGTGTGTGTGCTTCTTCACTTGCTCTGCCTAAGATGAAGTAAACTGATGCTAAGGTTGCTACTAGGCAACCTTCCCCAGGGAGTGCTGCATTTAGTCTCTCTAGTCTCTGAAGCTCCGTGAAAAGGCTGGAGATTCACAACGTCGAGCTAATTAACTGTTTCAGTCATTTGTTTGTGTTTGTTTCATTCTGAATTTTAAATGAACATTTGAATACCTGACAGGTGGGATGTCTGCTGATGTTTTAGAATTTATTAGATACGTTTTTGTCAAGGCCATTTTCTCTTGATCTTTTCTGCTAAAGTCAATCTCGTGTTTGGTCAGTGCACGCAAGGGTGGATTCATGAGATGTATCTGCAATGAACAGGAGCGTATGAAGAGCTTTCTGAAAACACACCTTAGAATCTACAGCAAAGCTATGAGCTCTGAGTCCTCTTTGTCTCAGGCTAAATGAAGACCAAGACTATAGAAATGTGGTCTTGCCTCTGGTCTCAGTCTGGCACAGAGTAGTTGACAGACAGATTAACTGACACTGCCTTCCCTGAAAGCATTGTGAAACACGTGGCTTTGATTTATTGTACAAAACAAAGTACTGACAGCCATTTCCTTGAATCCATCCAAGACCGACTAAGCAGAGTGGTGCCTATATAAAGAAGCAAATCAATAATTATCATCTGTAAGAAAAGATAAGATCATAATATCACCCCACAGTATATGCCTTTAAGCATTTCACACAAGAGTATAATAATCAGGGGCTGAGAAACAACAACGGCAAACAGCTACCCTGTGACCCTGCACCTCCCCATCATAGTTATGATACATACTATATAGCAACATGACGTGCTGGAGGGCAAAGCAAAGAGATGTTTTTGTAATATTATCACAAACAAGTTGTTTTTTTTAATTGTTAATAGGACTATGCAAACTCAATCAGACGAGGCCTCGCTGCATGAGTAAAGGTGGTAACAACAAGAGTGAGCTAATCAGCGATGTGCATCTTGTTCTCCTGTGGGATGCCGAGTAATTATGAATGAGAAGGAGCAGGCGAAGCAAGTTCACTAATGTGCCTTTAGTGCTGAAGATGAGGAGAGAAGAGACATAATTCTACTATATAATGATCCCAGAAAGAAGGGGGGGCGGGGAGGGTGAGTCACGGAGGCAGAGAGAGAAAAGATGGAACAAAATAAATGGCAGCTAAAAGTGCAAGAGAAGGGGTGGTGGGGGGGATAAAAGGAGGGAGGGAATATGAGAATTGCATTACCCTGGGACGAATATCTGCTTCAAACAGTATCTTTGGATGAGCCCGCCGAATTTGACAGCATATAATATACAAAGCTTCCTCATTCAGTGATTCATCTCTAACGATAGTGGATGTGCTTAATGATACTGGTGTCAGGATGTTTTGAGACCCTGGCTGGTGTGAAATATTCACATGTTGATTTTTTTACACCTACTCAAACCAGACGTAGCTGTTTCCTGTAGCGGTGGTGGTGGTGGTGGTGGTAGTGGTGGTGGTGGTGGTGTGTTCCTGTGGGCTCCTGCAGTCCATCAAGAAAAAGCCTTTAGGAGGGATGAGGATCTATCCACCTTCGCTATGTGGTTGTTACACCCTGTGGTACTCTGCCAGAGACTAAAGGCGTTCCCTCACTGCAGCGCTCTGAAGATCAAAAGCGGTACATGTCGACAGTCTGTGACTCATTCTTTTTGAGTAAATCTTTAACCTTAGATATCTGCACTCTTACATTTCCCTTTGTGTGTGTGTGTGTGTGTGTGTTGTTATCTCAAGGCCAAGTGTTTATGCACATCTGACCAATCTACTCTCTGTCCCCCACCACCTATCACTGCTTTTAACTGCAAATGACAGTACCTGTGGAGGTGGTTGTCATGGCACCAGAGTGGCCAATCTTTCATAAGTGACTTTGATGTATAAGTTGAGGCCCAGCATGTGAGATATGTGTGTGCGCCTCTCCCACTCTATCTTCTATACACTTTGCTCGTGCTCATATTTTTCTCTTTCCGCTTTTATAATTTCATAATAAATCAACAAACGACGTGTAAACAGTGCATGACAATCTGGGGAGGAGGGAGGGGGGCACTGTCAATTAACTGATTATGAGACTGCGACATGGCTTAAAGAGTGTGGAGCATGTGTAGGTGCTGACTACTCCCTCACACTGAATTGTGTCCTTGTCTTTGCAAGGCGGCAGTGACACAGGCGTACAAAACGCCTGTCATCATCCATTAGAACAGAAATCGGTCACAAGAGATTCCCTCGTGACGCGCAGACGCATGCATTACACACATTACACACAAAAAAAAAAAACCCTCGTCACGTGCACACACTGTATATGAAGCTCTGTGCACACGA
Organism: Larimichthys crocea; assembly: GCF_000972845.2. Taxonomy (NCBI): domain Eukaryota; kingdom Metazoa; phylum Chordata; class Actinopteri; family Sciaenidae; genus Larimichthys; species Larimichthys crocea. The sequence goes on from NC_040028.1 coordinate 16,591,899, forward strand.
GGATCTGATGAGCAAAAAGCGAGGACATTATCTGCCATTATGTGTGACGTTGAAATGAAAATACAGATTTTAGGCATCAATATTTCAACGGGTCTGTGAATTGCCTCCAAGACATGCACTGCATTATTGAGAACGAGCTGCTTGCAGTTTGAAGTATGTCACGGGTGATTCTCATTGACAGGAGGGATTCTTTCAACAGGCAAAAAGATGAGAGATACTGTAGATGTGTCTTCAGTCTTTGTCTTCTACATTCCAGTCTGGGTTAACAAATGCACCACAACTTTATTAATGTATTGATTTAAATCTACTGACGGTGAGAACATTTGAGGAAAAGTTTGGTATAGTTTAAAGACATTTTCTCAGCAGAGGACCACTCTGCAGTCAGCATCACTGTTCACACTGAGCATGTTCGATGCATTAGAGATTACAGCACTGTTTCCAATCTAGAGCTGCGTGAAGTATGCAGTCATGCTTGCAAATTAATAATATATGCTTACAATTTAATTATACTGTATTATTTCTTAAACTGACTGGGGAGCCCCACCACCCCAAACTACAGGAGATTTTTGTCCAAACTCGCCACCTAGTGTCTGAAAAAAGAAACAACAAGAAAGGAAAAGCCAGTGACACAGCTCGGTTTTAAGTATTAAAGTATCAAAGGCTTAAGTAAAGGTACTTAAGAATTAAGAGCAAAATATGCTCATGGGAAAGTCATATATGGATTACATTATTCGATTGTTATTACTGATAATGTGTAAGGAGTCTTTTCATGATGCATTTGCTCAAGGTGGAGCAAATTTGGACACTTGTTAAATAGTTTAACCCTCATCTCTTAGAATCTCATGTTTTCCATGTAAAATGTTAGTCTCCTCTGTAACTTTATCATTTTAGATGAATAGTACAGTAATTCCTTCTGAAATACAGTGGAGCACATACATTTAAAAATAACATAGAATGGAAAGACACGGTAAAGTACACATGCCTCCAAACTGTATTTAAGTTTAGTACTTGAGTAAATGTTTTTTTTTTTTATACATTATTGCTTTTTATGTGCGTGGTTAGCACAGCAACCTCGCCCGGGGCCTTTCTGTGTGAAGTTTGCATGTTCACCCCGTGTCTATGTTTACATTTATCCAAAGCGACTTACAAAAAGGGGAAAAAAACATGAAAAAATCATGGTACAGTGCAAGTAGGACATGTTAGTGCAGTAATAAGTACTGTGACAGTACCAGACCAGACGAGAAAAGTCTGGTTTGCCTTGAGCGAACAGGTGGCAGAGTCGGACGTCATTCATCGGAGGAGCATGTCTGAGTGGGTTCTCTCTGGCTTCCTTCCACAGTCCAAATACACGAACCTAACAGGTTAATTGGTGACTCTAAATTGCACGTAGGTGTGAGTGTGAATGGTTGTGCCCTGTGATGAGCTGGTGACTTGTCCCGCCTCTCACCCTAAGTCACCTGGGATACGCCACGACCCTGATAAGTGGTTACAGATAATGGATTGATAATGGGCAATACAAAACAGTGTATGTGTCACTTCATAAAAGGACATCATTATAAAGGATATATTAACATACTGAGGTTTTTCAACCTCAAAATAAAAGGACGGGTAGTCTAGTAAGTGTCACCACATCACTGAGAATTAGTAGACTGTACTCATACTAATATAAAAGATCAATGTTTTCAGTAATTTGCTATGTATTTATGCCATATGTACTTCACCAACACTGCAATTTAATAGTATGAACCACACTCAAGGTCAAACTGCAGGATGCACACTTTAATTCTTTTTAATCTTTCAAACCAACTTGTAGTTTGTTAATGGTCTGTTTCAACAGAACAGTGAAAAAGAGCCAAAACTGTTTAATGAGGTATGAAACATGATTTCAGATTAAGTCAAAATAATGACTTAAAAAACTTAAAAGACATATTAAACACAGTGCTACTCGGGTCGTTTTATTTCCATTATTAATGTATACTTGGAACTTACAGTGTAAATCAAATGATTCAGGAATGTTTACAGATATGAGATCAGCGTCACCTCCACCGTCCTCACTTTGAGTTATCTGTTCAGAGAGGAGATTGTGGCAGGACAGGATGAAGTTCAGAGAAAGTTTCATAGAGGCACTGTGCAACTTCGCTCACATCAAAAGTAGATTTGGATTTGGACGTCAGCTCCACAGACCGTGACCCCCTCCCCGCCCCTACTCACAAACTCTACCCCAGAAATGTCTGTTCCACTGGCTGTTGTGTTGCTGGGGACAGGAGGCAGGCAGAGCGTCACAAAGACGAACGTCTCAGCGGTCCAGCGAACGTTTCTGGATTGCTTCAGACACGGCGGTGCGCAGGAGAGCGATGACGGAACGAGGGTCGTCGCTGCCTATCACGGCGCTGCCCGACACGATCATGTTGGCTCCTGCCTGAAGCAAACACGAGCATGAAGGAGACGCTCAAAAAAAATGGACTGAACTAAAGGTGCTTTTATTTTGTTAAGATTCCTTACCTCTGCGCACTTGTGAATTGTATCCGGGCCGACTCCTCCGTCTACTTCAATGTCTAACGAAGGGAACTGACTCCTCAACCAGCTCACCTGGGTCACATGCACAGAAGTAAAAGAGCTCAAAACCGGCTTAACACCATTTATGCAACACGATACTCTGACATTAGCAGGGCCGTGAAATAAAACCATAATAAAACCAAACTCGTAAGACTAGAAAGTAAAACTAGAGTTAGTTTTACATTTTTTACACACGTCTCCCATGTCCAACAAATACACAATGACCTTGTTGAGACATAGTTACTGTTTATACAACTTGTCCATCCTATCCCACAATTATTCTGGCTGAAGGCGGCTCAGTTTGGCCCGCCAGGATCTTGGTCGCAGCTCCTACCAGCTGTCTGAGCTCTGTGCTCTCCAACACGACAACTGCAATGCAGTGCGAACGGAGCACGCATCTGTAATTGCGGTGGCTCGCAGAGAGTTGGCTGGGCGGTTTATTTCTTTTCGTCACAAAAGGTCAACTTGTTTATGTATTCTCCATAGCAGCAAAAAAACATGATTTAGTCAGCGTGCTGCATATTTTGTGTCTGTGCTCTTTTGTTGAAGGTTTTTGGGGATGTGGTAATCATTAGGAAAAGGGAAATTATTGCCATACAGGTGGTTATAATTATGAAGACTTCTTTAACTTTATCTCTCTAGCACTTGCAGCTATCTAACTGCAGCACAACACGGAATCAGTATGTTGCATTTAGTCCACCATGCCTCCATATGAACACCACGCAGTAGTATATCATGTTCAATGTTTGCTACTTACAATACAGGGTTGTTTGAAACCGTGTTCATTTTGTCACCTATTTTTCAATTTAGTCTTAGTCTGTGTCAAAGTTCATTCTTTTACAAATCATTTTTGTTAGTCATATTTTAGTCGACTAAAAGTCTCAAAATTTTAGTCTAGTTTTAGTCAAAAGATTTTAGTATTTTTCTATTTTTATTATTAATTCCAGTTCACCTGTGTTCCACAGCTTACATATTGATTAAATGTCTTGATTGAATTGAATGAATTCATCTCTAATGCAACTTTGCTAAGTGTCTTGTCTGTTGTTTCAATACACACTTGATTTCATTTTTTATATACATTAGAAACACTAATTTTCTTCCAGCACATATTCTTATCCGTCAAAACGAGGCGTTGTGACTTTTTCTCTGCTTCTAAATAATGGAAATGGGACCACACGTCCAGTCTTCTTTTTTCCTTCCGAGCATGATCGCACTGTCCGTACTCCGTGTTTCTCCTGCATGCTGTTTGTTTTCAAGCCACAGGTGCAAGAGCAGCAAGAGGGTATCGAACGTGTGGCCGTGACATTGCCTACAGTAAAAGAACTGCTGGCACAAACACATGACAGCAGGACTGGACTTCCTAGACGAAAACAAGGAGGACGTTTTTGTTCTTGCGTGACATTTTCGTCTTGTTTTTATTTGTCAACAAAAACGCACATTGGCACAATTTTTCGTCAGTGTTTTTAGAACATTGTATCGTCTCATCTTAGTCAAGGGAAAAAGGCTCGTTCACGAACATATTTCGTTTCGTCTGACGACATTAACACTGGTTTGAAAGTCTAGTTTGTGTTGCTGTGGTTGTATTTTTTTTTTTTTAACTCTACCTGTCGTTCATCCTTACCTTGGGCATCATGTCCTCCATGAACTTCTGTCCTCCAAAGCCGGGTTCGACCGTCATCACCAGAGCCATGTCGATCTGGTTAGCCCACGGTGCCAGCTCTTCGACCGTAGTGCCAGGCTTGATGGCCAAACCCACCTGCAAAAC